>NC_053025.1:69656522-69949426 GCF_003073215.2 Triticum urartu
GCAATACAATGCTCAAGCTTACGATATCCTCTTCAACGGATTGTGCCCCGAAGAATTCAACAAAATCAGCCGTCTTGAGAATGCAAAGGAAATTTGGGACACTTTGATTGATATGCACGAAGGTACCGACTCCGTCAAGGAATCCAAGTTGGATGTGCTTCAAAGTCAACTTGACAAGTTCAAAATGAAGGATGGTGAAGGTGTCGCTGAAATGTACTCTAGGCTTGCTCTCATCACAAATGAGATTGCCGGCTTAGGAAGTGAAGAGATGACCGATAGATTCATCATCAAGAAGATTCTAAGAGCCTTGGATGGAAAATATGATACCGTGTGCACATTGATCCAAATGATGCCCAATTACAAAGATCTCAAGCCAACGGAGGTGATTGGAAGAATTGTTGCTCATGAGATGTCACTTAAGGATAAAGAGGAACTTCACAACAAATCAAGTGGTGCCTACAAAGCCTCATGTGAAGCCCCTACAACATCAAGTGAGAAACAAAACTTCAATGAAGAATTGAGCTTAATGGTGAAAAACTTCAACAAGTTCTACAAGAGTAGAAGCAAAGATAGAAGCTTCAAGTCAAGGTCCTACAATGACAAAAGATCTTCTAGTCGAGAGCGAAACTGCTACAGTTGTGGAAGACCCGGACACTATTCCAATGAGTGTACAGCTCCCTACAAGAGAAGAGAAGATTCTCCAAAAAGAAGAAGCAAAGAATCACCACCAAGAGAGAGAAGGAGTAGAGATGATCGTTATGAACGAAGATACTCACGGAGAAGCAAGGATTCGGAAAGGAAGGAAAAATCATCAAGGAGCTACACAAAACGAAGACATCAAGCTCATGTTGGTGAATGGGTATCTGGCTCCGACTCCGACAGCCACTCCGAGAGAAGTTATCACTCCGACTCCGAAGATACTCAAGATGAAGGTGTTGCCGGTCTAGCACTTGTGTCAACCAACTCCTACGACATATTTGACTCACCAAATGAAGGAATTGGAAGATGCTTCATGGCCAAAGGTCCTAAGGTAACACACCCCGAGTATGTTGATTTCAATAGTGATGAAGATGACTTGTTAGGTGATGATTTGCTTGTTGACAACTCTAGTGATGAATACTATGATGAAACGTCAATTAATCATGCTAATCAAGATAAAACGAATGACAATGCTAAGGAGAAGATTGAGGCTCTAACTAAAGAACTAAACACTCTTAAGTTAGCTCATGAAACTATCTTCGAAGATCATCGAGAACTTTTAAGAGCTCATGAGTAATTACGCTTTGAAAAGCTCAATCTTGAGCAAGAGCATGAGTTCTTAAAAGCAATCAATGATGATCTCCGCAAGAAAAGTTCTTCTTACATTGCCAAGCGTTTACTCTTATCCACTTACATGCCTCAAGTCAAGTCTAGTAACAAGAACAAGAAAGATTCTTCCTCTAGCAGTAACAATGATCATGCTAAATCCAATATTGTTGCTTCTAGTAGTTCTCTTGATTCCACTAATGATTCTCTTAGCCAAGTTACACTTGAGCAAGAAAATAGCTTATTGAAGGGAATTATAGAGAAAGGAGTGTACAAAAGCCTTGCCGGGAGTAAGCAATTCGAGGAAATTGTGCGCAAGCAAGGAATGCACCGGAAGAATCAAGGTGTTGGTTTTGAACGAAAATTCAATGCCAATGGAGTTGAGTGGGAAGAAGATCAATACCCCAAGACAAAGTTTGTTCCTCAACAAGAGAAGTATGATACTTCTTTCAAGGGGACACAAGCTCAAGATGATCTTCCACCACAAGACTACAAGCAAAAAGGCAAGGACAAGCTTCAAGAGGAAATTGATGCATTTGAAGAAGCTCCTAAGACCTTAGTCAAGTGGATTCCCAAGACTACTTCAAGTTCCACTTCATCAAGTACGACTACAACTCCAAGGATTCCCATCAAGATGGTGTGGATCCAAAAGAAGAAGAACTAGAAAGTTCTTGAGGGTGACTCCGCCAACATACTTCACTCTTATCATTTTGGCAAGAACAAGTGCAATCAACTTCCACATCTTGCACTAGTTCAAGGAGTCACAAACCCTCTTGTTGGTAAGATAAGGGACAAGGTAACCTAAAAGTTTCCATGGACATAATCTTGTGTGTGCATCACTCTATGTCCATGGATATCCTTGTTTGTTCCTTGTGGGACTAACCCATGTAGGTATTGAAAGTGCAATTCACTCAAATGGATAGCTCCAAGTGATCTACATCAACATTGAGCATCCACATCTTCAACATCTACATGAAGTCATCATCGACAAAACCCGAGGTTAATTCATCCCTCTAAGGGGGGATATCACATCTAGGGGGAGCTTTACTCTAAGACTTGAGCTAAAGCAACTCTAAAGATGTGAACACAACAATGCTTTATGTAAAAGTGGTAACCCCACTTGAGCTTAAACGACGAGTATGACCTATGATCAAGTGTTCTCACTTGACTCCTAAGTCAATATACTCATATGTAGATGACCTTGTCATCGCAAATTGCTTGATAGATGCTAGAATTGGTTGTGCATTCCTTGTCACATATTTCAATTGCCATCTTATTGTGTGAGCATGCTGGTTGCATATTTTACTCATTCGAGGACATCCACTTGTTGTTTTGATTGTTTGGTTTTATTTCCTTTTGCCAAGTGGATGGACAAGAATGCCTAAGAACCTCCTCTAGCTATCTATGCTTTTCTCGTCTCAAACTCTATTCATGCTACATCACAAAATTTGATCAAGTCAGATTCGAACCACTCTGTGTGAGGAGCGCTCGGAGTCCCCGATTCGTCATAGACTTAAACTTCCAAAACCTCTTTATGATTCTCGGTCTGACCGATACCCTACTTTTGGTCCTACCGAGATCATTAAGTTGATCTAGGTTTTCGATCTCAGTGCAACCGATTTGAACCATTCGGTCACACCGAGTTGCAACAACTGTATACAGTTTTGCATCTCGGTGCCACCGAGTTGTTCCACTCGGTCACACCGACAGGGTCGGGCTATATATAGTCACGGGCAAAAATTTGGAAATTTCTCCGAACCCCTTCGCCCGCGCGATAGCCTGCTCTGCCAACTTGGTCTCCGGGTCGTCTCCTCGCCGCCAGCCGCCTCCAGTCGCTGGTCTCCATCGCCGTCAACGGAATTCAACCCTGTCGTTGCCGCCATAGCGAGTCTCCGCCGAACTAGGGTATGGACTCAATCACAGTGCTATTCCCCGTCCGATTCCTAGCACATTGTGTTCTTAATGATTCTTGCCACGATTGAAACACTCCTATCCAGTCAATGCGTTCGTAGATTAGTTTTGATTCGAAAATTTTAGGGTTAGGTTTCCGCCGAAACCATCTCGGACCCACCGAGTTGAAAAACTCGGTCCCACCGATTTGGCTCATGCCATTGTACAAGTGAGACTCGGTCTGACCGAGAATTACTTATCGGTGTGACCGATTTTGGAACTTTGTGAAACCCTAGCAGTCTCGGTGCCACCGAACTGTGACTCGGTCTGACCGAGTTCACTAGTTTAGGTTCCAAAACTGCTTCGGTATCACCGAGTTTAAAAATCGGTAGATCCGAGATGCTTTCAGTGGGAAACTAAAACTAAGATTTTGAATCATTCTTTTGCAAAAATCTCTGCATTTTGTGATGCTCATCCACTCTACCTCATCTATAGACTATTCACAGGGTCAGCAGTCAGCTTGTTCATCATGTCAGACCAAAGTGATAGCCAGAACATGTCAGAACAGCCAGTGCAGATGAGTGAGGGCACTAGTCCCTCAAGTTCTTCAGATGAAGGCAGCAGGAGAACCCCTAGCAATCTGCCAAAAGCTGCCACAAGACAAAGGAAGAAGAGAACCTCAGAATCAGAGGATGAGGACTATGTGGCAGAAGAGGAAGCAACCTCAAAGAGAGTAGTGCTCGAGAAGGAACATGGCTCAGCTCAAGGCACAAAGCCAGGATTGAAAATCAAAAGGCCAGCAGGTAGGCAGCCTATGCCAAAGGCCAGAGCCTCAACTCAGATTCCTAAAAAGCCTGCAACCATAGAGCCAATTGCTGCTGAAGGAAAGAAAAGGAAGGAAAGGGTCAAGAAGACCGTAGCCAGAGTGCTTGGAAAGGCTTCCATCATGGAAGAAGAGGAAGAAGAAGAGGTTGCTGCACCAGCACCTAAGGCACCCAAGATAATGGGTGATGCTATCAAATCAGGGGCTACTGCATCTAAGCCCAAGGAAGCACCCAAGGCTGCATCAAAGGTCAAGACAGCTCCAAAGAGAAATACGAGGAGCATACCTGCAACTGAAAAGAACAAGGCCCCAGTGCCTGAGACTGTTGTTGAAGAAGATGATGAAGAGCATGTTCTGAGAAAGCTCAAGCCCAAGATCCCAGACCACAATGATGCTCATCCTGTGGCTGAGGACATGAAGCTCAGAAGAGACTCAAGGCTGAGCAAGTGGAGAGAAGCAGATCCGTATGCTTCAAGGAGAAGAACTACTGTTGATTACAAGTTTCACACTAAGGAACAACAGGACTTCTATGAGACAGTTTTGTTGGACAAGAAGCCCATAGTTTGTGACATGAGATGGGTTGATTGGGAGTACATCAAGGACAATGAAGAGCACTATCCTGGAGTGCAAGACAGCTTCAATGCTTGTGGAGTAGCAGACTTTGTTGGGCAGAAGCTCACAAAGTGGAACGAGGAACTTATTATGCAATTCTACTCCATGGCACACTTCTATCCAGATGGTAGGATAACTTGGATGTCTGAAGGTACGAGGTACCAGTCTACAGTTGCTGAATGGGCTCAGCTGATTAATGCCCCAGAAGAGCATGACGATGACTTGGACATTTATGCCAAGAAGAAGATGGACCACAACTCAATGTCAAACATGTACAAGGAGATTCCAAATGAAGCACTTGATACGTTCAAGTTTGGCTCAGTACACTATCTTCTGTCAGGGCTGCCAACTATCAACTGGATTCTTAGGCACACCCTATTGCCCAAGTCTGGAGATCACAAGATGATCAGAGGCCATGCGATCAATTTGCTTCATATATTTGATGTGCCACAGAAGTTCAAAGTGATGAGCCTCATGGTAGAGACCATTAAGAGGACAGCAGCTGATCAGAAGAGGAGCTGTGGATATGCCCCAAAAATTCAGGAGTTAATCAACTCCAAGATGGGCACAGGCATATACTTATTGGACAAGGAACACCTGCCCATCCGTCCAGATTTTGAAGATAATCAAGTTGTCATGAATGAGAATGAACCATCATCTGCACACGCACAAGCAAAGAAGGAGAAGGCGAGGAAGGAGAAAGCTGCCAAGATGCCAACTCAAGAGGAGGCATCTGAGTATTTCTTGAAAACCAAACAAGAGCAACTTGGTTACTTGATTGCATCCACACTGAGGATTGAGCAAGGACTGGCCACCCTCACTCAGAATCAGCAGAGCTTAGAGAGGATCATGGAACAAAAGTTCTATGACTTGGATGTCAAAGTAACAGAGATTCAGTCTGCAGTGGAACAACTTCAGGATGACATGCAGGAGAGGAGAGGCAAGACTACAACTGATGCATTTGCCAGAGTGCCAAGAGCTCAGAGATCACATGCAGTGCCAGTTGCTGACACCAGAGCCACCACTTTTGCACCAGCTACAGCCTCAGTTCCACCAGCTCCAGCGTCCACTTCAGCCTCGACTTTGACCACGTCTACAGAAGGCTTCGTCCTTGGAGTGCTCCGGACTCCACCACCACCTGAAGATCAAGCCTGAGTGTCGACTTAGCACTATGCATTTTCTAGGAACTTTTTGGTAACTTGTTGCCAAAGGGGGAGAAAATGTATAGATCATAGGCTTCGAGAGAGAGTGTTGCTTTTATTCTCTCTTGTTTTATTTGGTGGTTTTTCGAACTTTGTTTGCTTTTGTGTGAGATACTATGTCATTGCTCGTGAGACATTGATGATCATGTGTTTGATCATAAGCTACACTTAATGTTTGCTTAATATTATCATCTTATCTATCTTATGTGATCATTCACTATTCTTGGTGATGAGTGCATGTATTTCATTCTTATCATTTTAAGCGCTCCACCAAGATGTATGTGACATGGAAGAGTAACCCATGACTCTAACTCTTTGTGCATTTGCAGTCCAAAGCAAATTTTAAATATGCACAAATTTAGGGGGAGCTCTTACTTGTCACATACTTCTCAAAGCGACGATATATTTCATGCTTATTATCATTTGTCGAAGCTTTGATCTATATGTTGTCATCAATTACCAAAAAGGGGGAGATTGAAAGTGCAACTATCCCTAGGTGGTTTTGGTAATTCATAACAACATATAGCTCATTGAGCTAATGCTATTCCAAGATGATTATTTCAGGAAAGCTCAATGATTGGCATGGCATGGATGAAAGTGGAACCCTCAAAATGCTAAGGACAAAGGATTGGCTCAAGCTCAAAAGCTCAAGACTCTTCAATTTTATATTTTAGTGATCCAAGATCACATTGAGTCCATAGGAAAAGCCAATACTATCAAGGAGGGATGGAGGTGTTGCTTAATGAGCCTCTTGCTTCATGTGCTTAATGATATGCTCCAAAATCCTCAGCTACTTTCCCACTTCCACATATGACCTAAACCCAAAGCCAAACTCGGACCTACCGATTATTCCTATCCGGCGCCACCGAGTTTCACCTGTCATAGCCACTGCCAGAAACCCTAATCAATTCGGTTCTACTGATAGGGATCTCGGTCTCACCGAGATGGGATTGCAAACTCTCTGTTTCCCTTTCGTAACTTTTCGGTCTCACCGAAAGAGCGAATCGGTCCCACCGAGATTGCAGTGTAAACTCTTTGTTTCCTTTTTGTAACTTTTCGGTCTCATCGAAAGAGCAAATCGGTCCCACCGAGTTTACCTGACCAACTCTCTGGTTAGCTTATTACCAAACTCGGTCTCACCGAGTTTGTGTAATCGGTCTCACCGAGATTACGTTATGCCCAAACCCTAACCATATCGGTCCTACCGAGTTGCATGTCAGTCCCACCGAAAATCTCTAACGGTCACTAGGTTTACCTTTTCGGTCCGACCGAGTTTGTTGATTCGGTCCCACCGAGATTGGAAAACTGTGTGTAACGGTTGGATTTCGTGTGGAGGCTATATATACCCCTCCACCTCCTCTTCATTCGTGGAGAGAGCCATCAGAACACATACACAATTCCAACTCATATGTTCTGAGAGAGAACCACCTACTCATGTGTTGAGACCAAGATATTCCATTCCTACCATATGAATCTTGATCTCTAGCCCTCCCCAAGTTGCTTTCCACTCAAATCTTCTTTCCACAAAATCCAAATCCTATGAGAGAGAGTGAGTGTTGGGGAGACTATCATTTGAAGCACAAGAGCAAGGAGTTCATCATCAACACACCATTTGTTACTTCTTGGAGAGTGGTGTCTCCTAGATTGGCTAGGTGTCACTTGGGAGCCTCCAACAAGATTGTGGAGTTGAACCAAGGAGTTTGTAAGGGCAAGGAGATCGCCTACTTCATGAAGATCTACTGCTAGTGAGGCAAGTCCTTCGTGGGCGATGGCCATGGTGGGATAGACAAGGTTGCTTCTTCGTGGACCCTTCGTGGGTGGTTGCTTCTTCGTGGACCCTTCGTGGGTGGAGCCCTCCGTGGACTCGCGCAACCGTTACCCTTCGTGGGTGGAGCCCTCCATGGACTCGCGCAACCGTTACCCTTCGTGGGTTGAAGTCTCCATCAACGTGGATGTAGGATAGCACCACCTATCCGAACCACGGGAAAAACATCCGTGTCTCCAATTGTGTTTGAATTATCCAAACCCTTCCCTTTACATCCTTGCAAGTTGCATGCTTTACTTTCCGCTGCCAATATACTCTTTGCATGCTTGCTTGAATTGTGTGATGATTGCTTGACTTGTCCTACAATAGCTAAAATCTGCCAAGAACTAAAATTGGGAAAAGGTTAAGTTTTTATTTGGTCAAGTAGTCTAATCACCCCCCCTCTAGACATACTTTCGATCCTACACTAAACAATGGTGAAGTGTCATGTAGTCGACGTTCACATGACACCACTAGAGGAAAGACAACATACATCTCATCAAAATATCGAACGCATACCAAATTCACATGACTACTTATAGCAAGACTTCTCCCATATCCTCAGGAACAAATGTTCATAATCAGAGGGGTATTAATATGCATAAAGGATCTGAACATATGATCTTCCACTGAATAAACCAACTAGCATCAACTACAAAGAGTAATCAACACTACTAGCAACCCACAAGTACCAATTTGAGGCTTTGGGACAAAGATTTGATACAAGAGATGAACTAAGGTTTGAGATGAGATGGTGCTGGTGAAGATGTTGATGGAGATTGACCCCCTCCATATGAGAGGATCGATGGTGATGATTTCCCCCTCCCGGAGGGAAGTTTCCCTGGCAGAACAGCTCCGTCGGAGCCCTAGATTGGTTCTGCCAAGGTTCCGCCTCGTGGCGGCAGAGTTTCGTCCCGTGAGCTAGCTTATGATTTTTTTTCCTCGACGAAAGACTCCATATAGCCAAAGATGGGCATAAAAGGGCTGCCATGGGCCCCACGAGGTAGGGGCGCGCCCAGGGGGTAGGGCACGCCCCCACCCTCGTGGATGATGGGTGGCCCCTCTCTAGTACTTCTTTCGCCCAATATTTTTTATATATTATGAAACGTGCTCCCGTGAAGTTTCAGGACTTTTGGAGTTGTGCAGAATAGGTCTCCAATATTTGCTCCTTTTCCATCCCAGAATTCCAGCTGCCGGCATTCCCCCTCTTCATGTAAACCTTGCAAAATAAGAGAGAATAGGCATAAGTATTGTGACAGAATGTGTAATAACAACTCATAATGCAATAAATATCGATATAAAAGCATGATGCAAAATGGACGTATCATGGAGGCGGACGATGCCATTGAAGAAAGCACGTGTGAGGGAGGTGGCGGTGTAGGGGTGGCCGAGTGCGATGAAGTGCGCGTACTTGGAGGAGCGGTCGACCACCGTTAGAATAGCGGACTTGCCGCCCACCTTGGGAAGGCCCTTGATAAAATCCATGGAGATGTCCGCCCATACTTGAGAGGGAACCTCCAGGGGCTGTGGCAGTCCCGCCGGTTGCAATGTCTCCGTCTTTTTGCACTGGCACATCATGCAAGACCGCACCTAGTCTCGTACCAGCGCACTATCACCGAGGATGTAGAAACCTGATCGGAGGCGGTGGAGGGTCTTCTGCACACCCTCGTGGCCGGCCGAGTGTGCCAGCAACATGGTCTGGTGACGTAGATCGCCGTGATCTGGCACGAAGAGGCGCCGCCCGTGCAGGAGTAATAAGCCGTCGTCCAGGTGCACGACTCCTGCAACTCGCCTGCATCGAGGCGCTGATGGAGGTGCCGCACATCTGCGAAGGTTGCCGTGGCTCGGCGGATGTCATCGATGAAGGTGAACGAGGGCCCTGAGCGGGTGCAAAGGGCAGCCCCCTCGGTGTTGACGGCGCCCGCGTCATGGTCGGCGTTGCGGCGGGACAGCGCGTCCGCCACGGTCTTGAGGCGACCCGGCCGGTACTCGATGATGAAGTCGAACCCAAAGAGCTTGCTGATCCACTGGTGCTACGGGATGGTGGATAAGCGCTGGTCCAACAGAAACTTGAGGTTGTAGTGATCCGTGCGAATAAGGAACGACCGCTCCCATAGATACGGCCGCTAGTGGCGCACAACCTACACCAAGCCGATGAGCTCCTTCTCGTAGGCCGCGAGCTTGTGATGGCACACGGTGAAAGGCCCGCTGAAGAACACGAGCGGCCCTGCGCCCTGATGAAGGATGGCACCAAACCCCACGCCCAAGGCATCACAGTCCACCGTGAACAGCTTGTCGAAGTTAGGCATCTGGAGGACCGGCCCGTGGTGAAGGCGTCGTGGCGCAATAGTCATGTGAGCGGCGCCGTGATGAGGCCGAACTCCCGGATGAACTTCCGGTTATAGCCCACGAGGCCCAGAAAACCACGGAGGGCCCGCGGCTAGTGCAGCATTGGCCAAGCCGCGATGGCTGCGACCTTGTCAGCATCCATGGCGACTCGCTTCACCGATATGACGTGGTCGAGATACGCAACAGATGGCGTGCCGGATGAGCACTTCGAGCTCTTGAGGTGCAGATGGTGCGCCCGAAGCTCGTTGAATACGATGGCCACGTGCTGCAGGTGCTCCGCCCACAACGAGCTGTAGATGAGGATGTCGTCAAAGAAAACGAGCACAAACCGCTGCAAGTAGGGGTGGAGTACATCGTTCATCACGGTTTGAAATGTCGTTGGGGCATTGGAGAGGCCAAAGGGCATCACAAAGAACTCGAAGTGACCGTGATGTGTGCGAAAGGTCGTCTTAGCGATGTCGTCCAGGTGCATCCGCACTTGGTGGTAGCCCGAGCGGAGGTCGAGCTTGGTGAAGAAGCGTGCCCCGTGTAGCTCGTCCAGGAGTTCATCAACGACGGGGATGGGAAATTTGTCCTTGCACGTCTTGGTGTTAAGAGCACGGTAGTCGATGTAGAACCGCCACGAGCGTCGGCCTTGCGAACGAGGAGCACCGGCGCCGAGAACGGCGAGGTAGTGGCCCGGATGATGCCCTGGGCGAGCATGACCGAGCATTGCTGCTCCAGCTCATCCTTCTGCAGCTGGTGGTAGCGATATGGTCGCACGGTGACGGGGGCAATGCCCGGTAGCAGGTGAATGCGGTGGTCGTAGGGTCGGGCTGGTGGGAGGCCCTATGGCTCATCGAAGAGGGCACTGTGCTGCTGCAAAAGGCAAGCCAATAGGGGTTGCTCAGGGTCGATGGCGGTCACCGTCAGCTGGGCAGCGGCGCCACCCATGCCCTCCCACCGAACGTGGCGACCTAGGCGCCAGAAGATTATCATCATGGCATCGAAGTCCCAAAGGATGGGACCCAGGGTCCGCAAAAGTCGACGACGAGGATGAAGTTGAAGCAACGCAAGTCTATTCCGATGCATGTGATTGTGAAGTGGTTGTCGCTGATGATGATGGGGACATGCTGAGCAATACCCTGGCAGTGTAAGCGATCATTGTTGGCCACGATAACCTGGAGCTGCTCCCTGCCAGTCGTTTGGAGCACCAAGCGGCGCATGGTGGACCCGGGCAGGAAGTTATGGGTGGAGCCCATATCCAGCAGGGCGAGGAAGCGCTCCCCATTGATCATCACCGGTAGCAGCATAATTTTTTCACCCGTATACCCACGAGGGCATGGAGTGATACCACGAGGGCGTTCGCATGGGCGGGTCTCGGGGCAACCTCTATGTCAAATGGGGTGGGTAGGTCGCCGAACATGGCGGCGGCGGCATCCTCCTCGATGTAGTCCACAACCTCCAAGTAGAAGAGTCGCGGGCGGAAGTGCCCCGGAACGTAGGGCTCGTCACAGTTGTAGGACATCCCCTGACGACGGCGCTCGAGTTGCTCGGCCGAGGTGAACCGACGGAGCGGGCGCGCCGTGGCCGTGGCCTTGTGTGCTGGGGGAGCCTGGGCGGGACGCCCCGGTGCAGGGGGGGTGGGCCAAGGGGGCTGACGGGCGGCCGGGAACGGTGGCGCCTGCTGCATGGCCACGGTGCGGCGCTTTAAAGCTCAGACATAGTACATGGTGTTGGGGAACGTAGCATGCAATTTCAAAAAATTTCCTATGATCAGGCAAGATCTATCTAGGAGATGCATAGAAACGAGAGGGGAGAGTGTGTCCACATACCCTCATAGACCAAAAGCGCAAGCGTTAGGTTAACGCGGTTGATGTATTCGAACATCTTCATGATCCAACCGATCCAAGTACCGAACGTACGACACCTCCATTTTCAGCACACGTTCAACTCGATGACGTCCCTTGAACTCTTGATCCAGCAGAGGGTCGAGGGAGAGTTCCGTCAGCACGACGGCGTGGTGATAGTGATGTGTTGTGATCCACGCAGGGCTTCGCCTAAGCACTACGATGCTATGGCCGAAGGAGTAAACTGTGGGGGGGGGGCACCGCACACGGCTAAGAGAACTATTGGTGTGTCTTTGGGGTGCCCCCCGCCCCGTATATAAAGTAGGGGAGGAGGAGGTGCCCGACCCTAGGGGTGTTGCGCCATGGGGGGGGGAGTCCTGCTAGGACTCCACTCCTTGTAGGATTCGGACCCCCTTCCTTCCAACGGAGAGCTCCTCTTGTGGCCTTCCTCCCTCTCTCCACTATGGCCCATGAGGCCCATTAACTTTCCCGGGGGGTTCCGGTAACCTCCCAGTACTCCGAAAAATCCCCGAACCTCTTCGGAACCATTCCGGTGTCCGTATATAACCTTCCAATATATCAATCTTTACCTCTCAACCATTTCAAGACTCTTCATCATGTCCGTGATCTCATCCGGGACTCCGAACAAACTTCGGTCACCAAAACACATAACTCATAATACAAATCGTCATCGAACATTAAGCGTGTGGACCCTACGGGTTCGAGAACTATGTAGACATGACCGAGACACATCTCCGGTCAATAACCAATAGCGGAACTTGGATGCTCATATTGGTTCCTACATATTCTTCAAAAATCTTTATCGGTCAAACCACATATGAACATACGTCATTCCCTTTGTCATCGGTATGTTACTTGCCCGAGATTCGATCGTCGGTATCATCATACCTAGTTCAATCTTGTTACCGACAAGTCTCTTTACTCGTTCCATAATGCATCATCCTGCAACTAACTCATTAGTCACATTGCTTGCAAGGCTTATAGTGATGTGCATTACCGAGAGGGCCCAGAGATACCTCTCCGATGCACGGAGTGACAAATCCTAATTTTGATCTGTGCCAACCCAACAAACACCTTTGGAGACACCTGTATAGCATCTTTATAATCATCTAGTTATGTTGTGATGTTTGATAGCACACAAGGTGTTCCTCCGGTATTCGGGAGTTGCATAATCTCATAGTTAGAGGAATGTGTATAAGTCATGAAGAAAGCAATAGCAATAAAACTAAACGATCATTATGCTAAGCTAACGGATGGGTCTTGTCCATCACATCATTCTCTAATGATGTGATCCCATTTATCAAATGACAACACATGTCTATGGTCAGGAAACTTAACCATCTTTGATTAACGAGCTAGTCAAGTAGAGGCATACTAGGGACACTCTGTTTTGTCTATGTATTCACACATGTACTAAGTTTACGGTTAATACAATTCTAGCATGAATAATAAACATTTATCATGATATAAGTAAATATAAATAACAACTTTATTATTGCCTCCAGGGCATATTTCCTTAAGTCTCCCAATTGCACTAGAGTCAATAATCTAGATTACATAGTAATGATTCTAACACCCATGGAGTCTTGGTGTTGATCATGTTTTGCTCGTGAAAGAGGCTTAGTCAATGGGTCTGCAACATTCAGATCTGTATGTATTTTGCAAATCTCTATGTCTCCCTCCTTGACTTGATCACGGATGGAATTGAAGCGTCTCTTGATGTGTTTGGTTCTCTTGTGAAATCCGGATTCCTTCGCTAAGGCAATTGCTCCAGTATTGTCACAAAAGATTTTCATTGGACCCGATGCACTAGGTATGACACCTAGATCGGATATGAACTCCTTCATCTGCTGCTTCTAAAGCAGCTTTGTAATCCGCTTCACACGTAGATCCCACCACGACGCTCTGCTTGGAACTGCACCAACTTACAGCTCCACCATTCAATATAAATACGTATCCGATTTGCGACTTTGAGTCATCTGGATCAGTGCCAAAGCTTGCATCGACGTAACCATTTACGACAAGCTCTTTGTCACCTCCATAAATGAGAAACATATCCTTAGTCCTTTTCAGGTATTTCAGGATGTTCATGACCGTTGTCCAGTGATCCACTCTTGGATTACTTTGGTACCTCCCTACTAAACTTATAGCAAGGCACACACCAGGTCTGGCGCACAGCATTGCATACATGATAGAACCTATGGCTGAAGCATAGGGAATGACTTTCATTTTCTCTCTATCTTCTGCAGTGGTTGGACATTGAGTCTGACTCAACTTGACACCTTGTAACACAGGCAAGAACCCTTTCTTTGACTGATCCATTTTGAACTTCTTCAAAACTTTATCAAGGTATGTGCTTCGTGAAAGTCCAATTAAGCGTCTTGATCTATATCTATAGATCTTGATCCCAATATATAAGCAGCTTCACGAGGTCTTTCATTGAAAAATTCTTATTCAAGTATCCTTTTATGCTATCCAGATATTCTGTATTATTTCCAATAAACAATATGCCATCCACATATAATATTAGAAATGCTATAGAGCTCCCACTCACTTTATTGTAAATACAGGCTTCTCCAAAGGCCTGTATAAAACCATATGCTTTGATCACACTATCAAAGCGTATATTCCAACTCCCAGAAGCTCGCACCAGTCCATAAATGGATCGCTGGAGCTTGCACACTTTGTGAGCACCTTTAGGATCGACAAAACCTGCTGGTTGCATCATATACAACTCTTCTTTAAGATATCCATTAAGGAATGCAGTTTTGACATCCATTTGCCAAATTTCATAATCATAAAATGTGGCAATTGCTAACATGATTCGGACAGACTTAAGCATCGCTACGGGTGAGAAGGTCTCATCGTTTTCAACTCCTTAAACTTGTCGAAAACCTTTCGCAACAAGTCGAGCTTTATAGACAGTAACATTACCGTCAGCGCCAGTCTTCTTCTTGAAGATTAATTTATTCTCCATGGCTTGCCGATCATCGGGCAAGTCAACCAAAGTCCACACTTGTTCTCATACATGGATCCCATCTCATATTTCATGGCCTCAAGCCATTTTGCGGAATCTGGGCTCATCATCACTTCCTCATAGTTCGTAGGTTTGTCATGGTCTAGTAACATGACTTCCAGAACAGGATTACCGTACCACTCTGGTGCGTATTGTACTCGGGTTAACCTACGAGGTTCGGTAGTAACTTGATCTGAAGTTTCATGATCATTGTCATTAGCTTCCTCACTGATTGGTGTAGGAATCACTGGAACTGATTTCTGTGATGAACTACTTTCCAATTCGGGAGAAGGTACAATTACCTTAGCAAGTTCTACTTTCCTCCCACTCACTTCTTTCGAGAGAAACTCCTTCTCTAGAAAGGATCCATTCTTAGCAACGAATATCTTGCCTTCGGATCTGTGATAGAAGGTGTACCCAACAGTTTCCTTTGGGTATCCTTTGAAGACACATTTCTCCGATTTGGGTTCGAGCTTATCAGGTTGAAGCCTTTTCACATAAGCATCGTAGCCCCAAACTTTAAGAAATGATAGGTTAGGTTTATTGCCAAACCACAGTTCATATGGTGTCATCTCAATGGATTTAGATGGTGCCCTATTTAACGTGAATGCAGCTGTATCTAAAGCATAACCCCAAAATGATAGCGGCAAATCGGTAAGAGACATCATAGATCGCACGATATCTAATAAAGTACGGTTACGACGTTCGGACACACCATGACGCTATGGTGTTCCAGGTGGCGTGATTTGCAAAACTATTCCACATTGTTTCAAATGAAGACCAAACTCATAACTCAAATATTGTCCTCTATGATCAAATCGTAGAAACTTTATTTTCTTGTTACGATGATTTTCCACTTCACTCTGAAATTCTTTGAACTTTTCAAATGTTTCAGACTTATGTTTCATTAAGTAGATATACCCATATCTGCTCAAATCATTTGTGAAGGTCAGAAAATAATGATACCCGCCGTGAGCCTCAACACTCATCGGACCGCATACATCAGTATGCATTATTTCCAATAAGTCAGTGGCTCGCTCCATTGTTCCGGAGAACAGAGTCTTAGTCATCTTGCCCATGAGGCATGGTTCACAAGCATCAAGTGATTCCAAAAGTCCATCAACATGGAGTTTCTTCATGCGCTTTACACCAATATGACCTAAACGATAGTGCCACAAATAAGTTGTACTATCATTATTAACTTTGCATCTTTTGGCTTCAATATTATGAATATGTGTATCACTACAATCGAGATTCAACAAAAATAGACCACTCCTCAAGGGTGCATGACCATAAAATATATTACTCATATAAATAGAACAACCATTTTTCTCTGATTTAAATGAATAACCGTCTCACATCAAACAAGATCCAGATATAATGTTCATGCTCAATGCTGGCACCAAATAACAAGTATTCAGGTCTAAAACTAACCCCGACGGTAGATGTAGAGGTAGCGTGCTGACGGCGATCACATCGACTTTGGAACCATTTCCCACGCGCATCATCACCTCGTCCTTAGCCAATCTTGGTTTAATCCGTAGCCCTTGTTCCGAGTTGCAAATATGAGCAACAGAACCAATATCAAATACCCATGGGCTACTACGAGCATTAGTAAGGTACACATCAATAACATGTATATCAAATATACCTTTCACTTTGCCATCCTTCTTATCCACCAAATACTTGGGGCAGTTCCGCTTCTAGTGACCAGTCCCTTTGCAGTAGAAGCACTCAGTTCCAGGCTTGGGTCCTGTCGTGGAATTGTCACGGCAGATGTCCTTAGTGTCAGGACTTAGTCGTGAGGCCAACGCATCTATGTGGTAGCTTGATAGGGGTTGAGCGGAATCGAGAGACACAACACAAGACAGGGATTTAGACAGCTTCAGGCCTCGGGAAACATCATCCGGTAACAACCCTACATGCTGTTTGAGGCTAGGTCTCATTATCATCACGAGGGAGTCGCCGTAAACCGGCTCTCCTCTTTGTATCTAGCCCTAAGATTGTTTATCTTGCTTGTAGCTTGTCCCTCTTGGGGTGCCCTGCCCCTCCTTATATATCTTGAAGGGGCGGTTTACATGACTAGTCCTATTAGGATTAGGTTTAGTTTATTACAAGTGGAGTCCTAGTCTTGCTTCCTTTGTAAGGGAATATTCTTTGTGCTTTCCTCATAAACCGGCCCACCATTAAACGTGAACCGGCCTTCTGGGCCATGGGCCTTGTCATCCATCTGACCCGCCCGCCGGGTTACTAATGAACCGCCAAGACCGGACGGGTAGCCCGTGAATCGCCAAGCTCCGGGCGGGTTACCAGTGAGTCATCCAGTCCGGCTGGTTTATACTTCCGGCTGGTTTACGCCATGGGGTATATCCCCGACATTAGCCCCCAGTTTAATTTGGATTTATCCATGTTAAACTGATCTGCAACATAAAGTCAAGAGCAAATTTGATAGGTTATGCTCCGGGTTAAGAATTTTTGTAAACCGGTACCTGATCATCCTTAAGTCCTTGTTATTTCCTCCTTCTGGGAAATCCGGGTCAACAGACCAGCTTCATAATCAATTTTGCCGGCATTGGTTTGTCACCGAGAAATATTGTGAAAAATAACTCTTTTGACTCAGCTCCCAAAGCGCCGGTTTAAAAAATATGGGTCTTGAAATACTTATCTGATATTCAGCCGGTTTGAAGATGTAAAACTTGCCGATTTAACATTACCAAAATGGACGGGTTATAAAAACTGATGATCCCGGATTATGACCGTTGATAGACGCCGGGTTATGATTGCTGTAGCCCCCAAATCTTGAGCAGAACAAAGTGATGGCTTAAGACTTGCTTCAATATAAATGTTACCAATTTTGAAGAAATCCATGTTGTTCATCCCAGTCACTAGTCAGAATTGAGTATTCCACATATGTAGCCCCGAAGTGCCGGGTTGTCATGCTTGCAGCAACCTGGGACTTGTAATTGCTTGATGCTCATAAAAACTTCAATCAGTGTAGCCCCCAAGGGTCGGGTCATTATGCCATAATGAGCAGGGACTTTGTAAATATAATCTTGTAAACTTTGAATAGCAATGTGTAGCCCCCAAGGGTCGGCTTAGTAAGATAATACTGAACCGGACTTGATATATACTTCAATGAAAATAACATATTATAATGTAGCTTCCATCGCAGGGCTTGAACCCACGTCCACAAGGTTAAGAGCTTTTTGCTTTACCAACTGAGCAATGGATCCCTCAATATTATGGACGAAAACTTGTGTACCTTGAATTGTTGACAGGAGCAATTGGTAGCCCCCAAGGGCCGGCTCATTATAATATGATGAGTCGGGTCTTCAATAAGACTAGTAAAAAAATGACTTTGCATTAGCCCCCAAGTGTCATGGTGCATGCTTGCAGCGCCATGAGACTTGTGTATTTTATGTAATTTCAACTGAAATAATGTAGCCCCCAAGTGCCGGGTCGTAAGCCTGCAGCAACTCGGGACTATTCCTTCAATTGTAGAATAAATCATATCTATTGATAATATGATAGCCATTGTGCTAAAGCGACTTTGAAAACCTTAATCATAATACTGGTTATTGATAACCATAATAAAAATCCAGCCATGTTGGCTATTTGAATAATATACCCAATGATTTATAAGCACATAATTCCAATGGTGCAATCCAAATATATACTGGCGACTTATAGTCCAAAGCCAGGCCGGTTTAACAAACCTGTTTCTGCATACAACAAGTGTAAAGTGTCCTGGCGGTTTACCGCCGGACGGGTCATAATGCCCAACATATAACCCGGGTTTATAACCAAGGCTGCACTTAAGAATAATCAAATATGAAATAGATCATACCTGTGGCATTGAATCACATTGTTGGTTTTACCAACTTTTTGTAGTAAGGGTGACAATCCCAATCTTGAGTACTGATAACTCCTTCCATATTGTGCCGGTTTATGATAAAACCGTGCCGGGTTGTGAAATACACCGGATTAACCATATATAATACTGGCGACTTGTAGTCAAACCAGACCGGGCTGATAGTCTCCGGATTATAACTTGATCGTGTACTGACAACTTGTAGTTTGAAAGCCGAGCCGGGTTGATAAACATCGGTTTACTCCATAATAGGATGGTAACAGAAAAACAAACCGGGCAGATAGTCTCCGGATTAAGATTTGACCGTGTCCCGTCCATTTGTAATTGACAGTCGAACCGGTTTAAGAAATGTCAGTTTAAAAACGCAACAAAAAGAAAGAAATATCTATCAAAGAAAATTGTGAAGCAAAGGCAATGATAAAACTGTTTGCCAAAAAGAAGCTTATTTGAGCTGATCAAATGGCGTTACCATGGTCAGACACGACCAAGCTCCCGATAGGTGTAGCTATGGTTCAAGTCAGCCAGGTCCCCAAATGAAACCGTGGCATTTATGCTGATCAAGTGGCATGGCGATGGTTCGGGTTCGACCAAGCCCCCAAGTGATTCTGTGGCCTTAGGCCGATCAAGAGGCATGGCTGGTTCAGACGTGACCAAGTCCCCAAGTGATATGGTGGCTCTCGCTGATCAAGAGGCGTGGCAATGGTTCGGGTTAGACCAATCCCCCAAGTGATTTTGTGGCCTTAGGCCGATCAAGAGGCATGACTGGTTCAGACGTGACCAAGTCCCCAAGTGATCTGGTGGCTCTCGCCGATCAAGAGGCGTGGCAATGGTTCGGGTTCGACCAATCCCCCAAGTGATTTGGTGGCCTTAGGCCGATCAAGAGGCATGACTGGTTCAGACTTGACCATGTCCCCAAGTGATCTGGTGGCTTTCGCCTATCAAAAGGTATTGCATTGGTTCGGACACGACCAAGCCCCCAAGTGATGTTTATAAAATTTTCAAGGGGTAAACCGGAGGCCGCTTTAAGACAGAACAGCTCCTTGTAACCACACATGATGTAAAAGAACAGAGACCCCGCTTTATGAAGCAGAAGCCCCCATGTGATCAATAATATGTCAGGCCAGTAAGGCGGGATATCCATGTTTGAACCGCGCATCGTGGCAGCAGGTCCTCTTCGGCAATTTTTAACTTTTTGCAAGAGATAAATTCTTCTTTGAACCGGGATCTTGAACCGGATATGGAGACCTTCAAAGCTTTGTGGGGGACATCTTTCCCTTGAACCGGATTTTAAACCAGAATCTTCATTTTTAGCCGGAAATTTTCTGACGGCCTTTAAACTCGAACTTGCGAGAAGTTAATTCCTTTTTGGACCAGAAATTCTTAAACCGGATTTGAGAGCTTCAGAGCTTTATTGGAGAACAAATTTCCCTTGTACCGGATTGTAAACCGGAATCCTTTTCTGATGACCCGAAACTTCTTCATTGAGCCGGGATTTTGTAACTGTCATATACTTTCTAATCTGGAAACCTTCTGACAGCACGATGTGAATCCGGGACCGGGTTATCTCTCCCTCCAACGTATTGGGGTTCTTGACTTCACTGAAAACTGGCAACGTTTGCTAAGTCATATCATTGTAGCCCCCAAGTCTCAAGGTGACTCGAGGAGTTAGCTTGAGATTCTCCATATTTGATCGTGATATAAACCGGCATAACTTGTATATCATTGGCGTTGATAGCACGATGTGAATCCATAGAAGGTTGAGGTGACTGCGGCGGGTTGTAAATGATCCCATATGAGCCGTGTCAGCAACTCGGCCAATGGTTCCTTCCAACTGGCGACTTGAAGTTAACCAAACTGTAGTGGCGGTGACTTGTGCGCCCACCCGTTGAACCATCCAGTGCAGACGGCGGCTGATAATATATGATAATTTACCTCCAATTTGTTGGAAAGAAACCGGGCTTCCCAAGTAGTGACTTGCTCATAGTCAATAAATAGTTCATCCAGACAAGTGCGGCCCGGTATGTTGATGTAGACCAGGCCGCGGGGGCGGACGACAAAGACGACCGCAGCATCACAGGCGGCACAGACAGATGAGTCGACCGCAGCGTTGTAAGCCGGTGCAGACGAGGAGAGTCGGCACTGGTGTTCTAAACCGGTGCGGACGCATGAACCGACCGCGGGCATTGTAAACCGGCGCGGACGGAGAGTTGGCCGCGGGCATTTGTAAACCGGCGCGAACGGAGAGTTGGCCGCGGGCATTGTAAACCGGCGTGATTGATCGTCGGTGTAGATAGACGCCAGCAATGTGCTCTCCGTATCTGTGGCACGGTAGCCACTCTTATAATGAGTAATTTTCCTGCATATCAAAATATACGGTCCAAAGTAATTGTTCCCTTGATAAAAACAATATATACCAAGAAACTAAATTTAGATAGATATCACCTGATTTATCCGGAGGTCGGAAGATCCAGATGTAATATCTGTCAATAAGCTAAAAGTAGTGCCGGGGTACTGATCCACGGGCACCTATGGGACCGGCGGACCGGGTCCCTTTCGGTTCGGCGGGGGCGGAGGTCGTGCAAAGAGCAAATCGAGGCGAGGCACGCGAGCGATTTACCCAGGTTCGGGCCGCACGGATGCGTAAAACCCTACTTCTGCTTTGTGGTTTTGTATTGATTTTTAGCTCGGGAGCGCGGAGTGCTACAGTACACACCAACAGCTAGCAAGACCGAGCGTGAGTGTTCTCGAACTGGCTAACCCCCCTCTACGTTGCACACGGGCCTCCTTTTATATGCTCAAGGGGCTACCGACAGGTGGCAACGGGGGTAAAGGGCAAAAATGGAAAGGTGCTGCGGTAGGCACAGCTACCTGCTACAGTGTATCATACCTAACCCTGACGGCAGGGGACAAGGGTCTTAAATGCCCGTCTGTGTCGCCTAAACAGTGCGAAAAGGGACCGCCAGGGACGCCACCGTTCGCCACGATGGCGATCTTGTCAGCGCCGCTTGCCACCGCACGCCCCTGGCTGCGCAGCCTTCCGCCACGTACGCCTGGAAGGGCCCCAGGGCGACACGTTGGTGGATGTGCTGGAGCGCGGGCTCGGAGAGGTGGCTTGCCGCGGCAAGCGCCTTGCCGCGGTTGTTGTCTTGTCGCGTCCGGGAGCTTGTCGCTCACCGGGTCTTGCCGGAACGCGTGGTGCGCCGCGGCAAGTTCCTTGAAATGCCTTGAGTGGCCTTCCCGGCAAGCTCCTCTTGCCGGGGTCTTGGGATGCTTTTGTTAGCCTTCCCGGCAAGCTCCTCTTGCCGGGGTCTTGTCTTCTTGACTTGGACACTTTGTTCTTGAATGGCTCCAAAGGAACCACGGAGGATCTTGGCGGTCACCCGGCAAGCCTTGCCGCGGGATGCTGCGACTGCCCGTGCACAAGTTCGGGATACTAGGGTACCCCTACTCTAGTACACCGACAGGAGCCCCCGGGCCTGGGCCATACACGGTGCCGAGTGCTGTTGGGCCAGGCCCAAAACAGGGAACGGGCACGCGCGGCCTAGGTTACGCCGTATCTCACTCCGTATCCACCGCGCCCTCCCCGAACGGCACGCGTTGAATGCGGCGTCGTGGGAGAGGCCGTGGGGGTTTCTTTATTCGGAAATGCGGAACGTCCGCCCCCTCCCCCTTTATAAGCAGGGGAAACAGGGGCAGTTGGCCCACTCGCCCATTGCCATTCCCAATCTCAGAAATCTCCGCCGCTCCCTTGCCTCCCCAAAGCTGAGAGAGAGAGAGCAGCGCTCCGCTCCCCATCGCCACTAGCACCACCAACGCCGTCGACCTCCTCCACTACTTCCGCCATGGCTCCAAAAGCCGACAAGGGGAAGACCGTGAAGACGACCGAGGCGCAGCGGCTCGCGGCGCTGCGGAAGGAGCGGTCCGTTTCCCCCCCCCCCCAAGCTCGGCGCGAAGGAGCTGAGGGAGAACTACTATCTGTTCTGGTCGGCGGAGACGCGCGCGCATCCGCGCACAAAGGTTCTCCCTGCCGCCGCTTGGAAGAAGGCTCCGAATGGGTACCCCTTCTTCGCATTGTTCTTCTACTGCGGGCTCTGCCCGCCTTTCTCTGATTTCTTCTGTGACATCATGAACACCTATGGATTCCATCTCCTTGACTTCACCCCCAACGCCGTCTTGACAATGGCAGTTTTCGCACATCTCTGCGAAAACTTTGTCGGCGTCCTTCCCAACGTAGCCCTCTTCCGCCACTTCTTCATACCCCGAGTGGAGAGAGGAGAGCCTCTATCCGGCGGGATTGCCTGGATCTCAAGGCTCGGCAAGAAAGAGACCTATCTGGAGGGAGAATTCCGCGGAAAGTGGGAGGAGTGGAGAGCTGATTGGTGCTGGATTGACGAGGAGAGCCCGCAGCCATTTACCATCCGACGCCGAACCCCAGTAGCACGCGGCAGCGATTGGAGTGACATGGCCCCGGAGGACGCCAGGCTGAAGATTGCCGTCACCAGGATCCTGCGCCTGAGGCTTGCCGGGCTTACTGTTGGCGCTGTTGGCACAGACTTCCTTCGCCGCCGCATCGCCCCCCTGCAGGAACGGGGGAGGCCCACTTGGGAGTTCAAGAACGCGGCAGACATCATGAGGCTGCGGCCAGGCCTCAATTACAACTTCACAGTCCTGGAGCTCAACGCGATGCTGCAGGAGCTATTCAAATATGACCCCCAGCATCCCGAGGTGTTCAGGTTGTCGGGGGGCGTCGTGCCTTTGTGCAACAATTCCGCGCTCGACCGCATCCGTGCAATGATGCCAGAGTGCGACTCGCACGGGATTGTGCCAACTTGGCAGGAGCCTGCCGACGAGGTCGTGCAGCAATTCTTCGACGACTTGGTGGAAGTGCCAGTCCGCCCCGACGAGAAGGACGGCCTCACTCGCGACACCACGGATGCGGAGTTGGCGCTCATCGCCACTAGGATGGAGGAGGCAGCGGCAGCCGCAGCCGCGGGCGAATTTGGGTTCACTCTGGAGGAGGCTGACGCAGCGGAAGCGGCGAGCCGTGCCGAGCGAGGGGAGGCCGCCGGCAAGAAGGAGCTTGCCGGGCGTGACGCCGAGCCGAGCGAGCCCGCCAAGGACACCAGCGGCTCGTTGGAAATCAACTCCTCTTCCACCTCGTCTTCAGACAGCCCACCAGAATCAGAGCCTCCATCCCCACCGAGAAGGCGTCTCCGCAAGGCCGGTGACGTGACGGAGCGGCAAGCGGGTCAACAGTCGCCGCGCCGCGCGACACGCTCCACCGCGGCAAACACCGTTGCCGCTGGAGCGCCTCATGCTGCGACGGCAACTGGAGCGGAGTCTAGCCGGACCACCGCTTCAGTCCCTACCGCTACTCACGCCGCGCCGACAGCCAGAGCGGGGTCGTCTCAGACCGCCGCCACTGCTCCCGCCAAGCGGCCAAGGGAAGCTTCTCCTCCGCCTCCTCGCGCCGGGCTTCGACTTCTCCGCGTTAAGCTCCGACGAGGAAGAAGAAGAAGAGTAAGCTTCTCTTGTTGTACTTGCATTTCTTCAATTCTTGTTGTTGGTCTTGTTTCTCACTTGCTTTTCCCTGAATCTGTTCCTCTTTAGGACTCTAGCCCAGAGAGCGGCAAAGAGAGCTAAGGCCCCGGTGATCATCATCGAGGACGAGCCCACTGCGACAACAGGTGGCGCGCCCGAGACAACCTTGCCGGAGCCGGCGACTTTCCTCCATGGCAGCCCCCAGCGTAAGTGTGTGAATTATTTTCTGCGACGAGGCGCGTATGGGTACTTGTCTTTGCTGATATCTGCTTGTTGACTTGTGTAGGAGCCGAGCAGCCCCACCAGGAGCCAAGGGAGAATCCCTCGACAAGGGAGAATTCTCCGGCAAGGGAAGGCTTCCCGGTGAGGGAGAAGTCTCCGGCAAGGGAGGGTTCTCTAGCGAGGGACAGCGGCAGCGGCCCCCCGACGACGGAGACCACGACCGCAGAGCCTGGTGCAGGTACTCCCCTTGCTTCAAAACTTCTCTTGGATCCTTCTTTTCTTGATCTTTATGGGTTTCTGCTGGATTCTGTTTGACTCTTCTCCCTTTTTCCGGCCGTCAGATCCATCCGCTGCGGAGCAGATGGAGATAGAGGTCGCCGCCGACGAAGCAGCCGGTGTTGGAGACGCCATCGGTGCAGAGGCCGCCAAGGCTGACGCCGCAGCAACTGGCGAGGAATCTGGCGATCGTACTGACGGCCCAGAGGCCGCAGGAGCGCCAGGCGCTACGCTGACCGCCGACCCATCCGCCGAAGCGGCAGCGCCAAGTTCCAAGGAGCCCCAGCCGGGCGTTTACTTGAAGGCCGGCGACGACGTCTTCATCAATCTTCCCTGGGAATCAAGCTCCAGAGCGCCGGTCAAGGGGGAGGTCTTCGACGGAGAAGTGCTCGTCTCCGCGGGGCTGAAGCTGGTCGACGCGCCAAGCAGCAGCAACGAGCCCGAAGAAGAGCGGCTGCTGCGCAGGTTGATGTCGCTCTACCGCGCGTGACAAGCCAAGCTGGAGTCCCGCGAGGCGCTTGTCGCGAAGGCGGGAGCAGATATTGAAAGGCGCGCGGAAGAGCTCGGGGGTTTCCACCGGGAAGCCCTCCGATCCCTGGCGGAGGAGCGGGAGCAGCTCGCTGAAGCGCGGAAGGCCTTTCTCCTCGAGAAGGCTGAAGCCGAAGAGCGCCAGCGACTTGCCACTGTGAAGCTAGCCGCGGAAGAGGGCGAGCTGGCGCAGCGGAAGGTCAATCTTGACGCCCACGAGGAGGAGCTTGCCTCGCGCGAGGAGAAGCTTGGCGGAGCCCTCAAGCAAGCGGAGGACGCTGCCGCCGCCGCCGAGGCCGCCAAGGAGGAGTTGAAGACGAAGGTGGCGCGGCTGGAGGCCGATCTCTCCGAGAAGGGCAAGGAGCTCAGCGCCGCCAAGGTCTCCAACATGGATCTTGAGTTGAAGCTAACCACTTTGACCAAGACTCTGGACAGCACCAAGAAGCGGGAGGCGGCCTTGAAGGAGGAAATCAAGGCCGACAAGGCGCTGCTGGAAAGCGCTGCCACCGCCTAGAACACCTTCAGGGAGACTGTGACGCACTGGACGGAGAGTCTGGTGAACGCCGCCACAGATATCGACAAGGAGCTGGCGCAGCTGGGGATGGAAGATCTTGGGTATCCCTCCGACGACAACCTCCAGCCCAGCGCCAAGCTCGTCCTATTCTTCAAGGGCGTGGCGACGGCCCTTCAGCGACTCCGAGAGAGGATCCCCAAGCAACTAGCTGACGAGTCACGCGAGATCTGCGCAGGAGCCCTCGAGAAAGTGTTGATGAAGGTGGCCTTCCGCAATCCGGGCCTCCGCCTCACCAACATCCTCAGGTCCTTGCCGCCAGAAGCTGATCTGGAGGAGCTCAAGGCCCTTATCGCACCCATTGTGGACAAGGTGAGCGGGATCAAGCGGGTCGAAGGCGACCGCGTAGATTAGGCCGCCCATTTCTTCTTTTCTTGTCGCTGCCCATCATGTCATGAAAACAATCTGTTAGAGCTGCGACAAGCTATCTTTGTACTGTAACTTGATTCTGGGCAATGATTGCAACGTTACTCCCTTTACTTGATTCTTCCCTTTGTATGTTTTTGCCCTACGCTTTTAGGGAACTTGCCGGTGCAGGCACCTGAGCCGCGAGCGCTGAGTGCGGAATGTCAGCAGCCTGCTGGCGGTGCCGCTACCGGCAAGAAACCTTGTCGCAACTGGTTGCAGCTCACTTAAGTTGCTGAGCGAACTCGAAACAAAGTAAGGGCGCTAGCGGCTCACTTAAGTTGCTGAGCGGACTCGAAGCAAAGTAAGGGCGCTAGCAGCTCACTTAAGTTGTTGAGCGGACTCGAAACAAAGTAAAGGCGCAACTAGCTACGAGTTGGTTCCTCCGTGCACAGGTTTCCCATACAAAGTGTGGTCGTTCAAGGGAGATAACTTAAAATTTAAAAAATTTGATTGCTCAAACTTTGGCAACTTAGCTTTTCTGTTGTTTGCTTCCCGGCAAGGCGAAACTTTCTTGGACGACGCCTGGCCCATACCATCCATCGTCTTCTCCTTTCCCCCCCGGCAAACTTGTGGGCGAGGGGAACCTTGCTTTCAAAAGGAAGAAGAGACAATACAGATATGGAGCTTTACGGCTCGTTATTGCTTACCGTGGAGTAGGTGCTGCACAAAGTGTCAGATCATATATGCCAGAAAATAGAAAGCATAAAATTGACAAAATGTGCGGAGCACATGAGCTTTACTTATGCACGGGATCTGTGCCCGGCTTTGTACAAAGGATTACATGCAACAGCGGCAAGACTTGTACAAAAGGTGGTTGCCAGAACAGGTTCCGACAACCGCGCCTTATGGGTAAAACTTACGAAGATGCTCGATGTTCCAGGAGTTGCTCACCGGAATGCCATCTTCGGTCTCAAGGCGGACAGCGCCAGGCCTAGTGACTCGTTTCACCCGGTAAGGGCCTTCCCACTTCGGCGTCAACTTGTTGGAATTCTTGGCGGACTGAACGCGCCGAAGAACAAGGTCGCCTTCCTCGAGACTTCTGGCGTTAACTTTGCGGCTATGGTAGCGGCGCAAAGCTTGCTGGTAGCGAGCAGCTCGCACAGCAGCCTGAAGACGGTCTTCCTCAAGGAGCAGCGCGTCATCTTGTCGCAGCCGCTCTTGCTCGCGCTCATCATCAGCGAGCACTCGAGGTGACCCGTATACGAGTTCCGTGGGGATAACTGCCTCTGCTCCATAGACTAGAGCAAAAGGTGTCTGTCCAGTGGCTCGATTTGGCATCGTCCTGATCGACCAAAGAACCACCGGCAGCTCCTCGATCCAGTTTCTTCCGCACTTGTGCAGCCTGTCGAAAGTTCTGGTCTTGAGCCCGCACATCACTTCAGCATTTGCCCTCTCCGCTTGACCGTTGCTTCTCGGGTGAGCAACAGAAGCGAAGCAGACCTTGGCGCCAAGATCTTGGACGTACTGCATGAAGGTGCGGCTCGTGAATTGTGTACCGTTGTCGGTGATTATCCTGTTAGGGATCCCGAAGTGGCAAACAATCGACCTGAAGAACTTGACTGCTGACTGTGCTGTCACCTTCCTCACTGGTTCCACTTCCGGCCACTTTGTGAACTTGTCGATTGCAACGTACAAGTACTCAAAGCCCCCGACAGCTCGGGGAAAGGGGCCGAGGATGTCGAGCCCCCAGACCGAAAATGGCCAGGATAAAGGGATCGTCTGGAGAGCTTGAGCTGGTTGGTGTATCTGCTTGGAATGAAACTGACACGCTTCACACTTGGTTACTTGTGCAGTTGCATCCTGGAGGGCTGTTGGCCAGAAGAAACCTTGCCGGAAAGCTTTACCGACAAGTGCTCTTGCGCCAATGTGGTGACCACATATGCCTCCATGTATTTCTGCCAACAGCTTTTGTCCATCTTCCCGGGGAATACACTTCAATTTCACACCGTTGAGTCTTCTTCTGTACAGTGTCTTGTCGACAAACTGGTACATACTTGACTGCCGGGCTACTCTCTCCGCTTCTTCTTGCTCTTCGGGAAGTTCTCCTGTCTGAAGGAAATGGACAATCTGCTGTGCCCATGCTGGAGCTTGTGGCTCGACAACAAGGACTAAAGGCAAATCTGCTGCTGCGGGAACATCCGCTTCCACGGCAAGAACCTGCGGCTCTGCCGGAGCTTGACGTTCCCCGACAAGCTTGCCGGAGCAAAACTTGTCGGGAGCTTCTGCTTCAACGGAACAAACCCTAGGGCTTGCCGGAGCATCTTGCTCCTCAACGCTCTTGGTGTTGATCTTGGAGACTGCTGCGGGAATATCCGCTTCTACGGCAAGAACCTGCGGCTCTGCCGGAGCGTGACGTTCCCCGGCAAGCTTGCCGGAGCAAAACTTGTCGGGAGCTCCTGCTTCAACGGAACAAACCCTAGGGTCTGCCGGAGCGGACTGCTCCTCAACACTCTTGGCGTTGATCTTGGGGACCTTCTTGGCGGCGGCTTCGGGAAGCTCTGCCGGCAAATAGTCACCAGAAACCAACTTCCTCTTCTTGCTCTGTCCAGTTGATGGCGTTACGGACGGCTGAGTCAGCTTGAGCACAAAGATCCCTGGTTCCACAGGTAACTTAAGTACGGCACACTTTGACAGGCCATCTGCAATGGCGTTCTGAGCTCTTGGAACATGCTCCATTTGTAGGCCGTCAAAGTGTTCTTCTAGCTTTCTCACTTCGTCGACGTAAGCTTCCATCAACGGACTCTGATAACTCTTGTTTACTTGGCGGACGACAAGCTGTGAGTCACCCCTGACAATGAGCTTCTTGATCCCAAGGTCTGCCGCGATCCGGAGACCGGCAAGCAAGCCCTCATATTCTGCAGTATTGTTCATTGCTTGCTCCTTGGGGAAGTGCATCAGGACTACGTACTTGAGGTGCTCACCGGTGGGTGCGACAAGCAGCACGCCAGCGCCGGTGCCTTGCAGCGAAAAGGCACCATCAAAGTACATCAGCCACTCTTTGCTTGCTTCCTTGTCGGGGATGCTCGTTTCTGGAATTTCTTCATCTGCTGTTGGCGTCCATTCTGCTATGAATTCTGCCAATGCTCTGCTCTGGATAGTTGAAGTGCTTTCAAACTTGAGGCCAAAGCTTGACAGTTCCAGTGCCCACTCAACAATCCTGCCTGTTGCTTCTGGATTCTGCAGTATCCTCTTCAGCGAAAAGCGAGTGACAACTGTGATCTCATGTGCTTGGAAGTAATGGCGCTTCTTTCTCGAGGCCATGAGAAGGCCGAAAAGCAATTTCTGCACACCAGAGTACCTTGACCTAGCCGCCTGCAAAAGGGAACTGACAAAGTAAACTGGGCGCTGCACCATCTTCTTGTGTATCTCGTCGTGTATCTGCGCAGATCCATCTTTGTCGGGACCAGAGCTTGTCGGGGAAGCTCCCTGCTTGTCGCTGGATGCGCTTGCCGCGGTTGCTGGCTCATCATCTGCCTCCCTCTCTGCTACTAACGCAGCACTAACCACTTGATTGGTTGCCGCTATGTACAGCAGCAACTTCTCTTGTGGCTTAGGTGCAACAAGTATTGGAGGGGAGGACAGGTATCTCTTCAGGTCTTGCAGCGCAGCCTCCGCTTCCGGAGTCCATTTCATTGGACCTGCCTTTTTCAATAATTTGAAAAACGGTAGGGCGCGCTTAGCAGACCGAGAGATAAACCTGCTGAGAGCAGCCACGCAACCGGCAAGTCTCTGTACATCCTTGACGCGCTTTGGTGCTTCAATCTGCTCAATGGCCTTGATCTTGTCAGGATTGGCTTCAATTCCTCGCTGAGACACAAAGAACCCGAGAAGCTTGCCGGAGGGAACTCCAAACACACACTTCTCTTGGTTAAGCTTGAGGTTGATCTTGCGCAGATTTGCAAAGGTCTCGTCTAGATCTTGAATCAAGGTTGCTCTGTCTTTTCTCTTGACCACTATATCATCCATGTAGGCTTCCACATTTCTGTGTATTTGTGGCTCAAGAGCAACATGGACTACTCTTGCAAATGTCGAACCAGCATTTTTTAATCCAAAAGGCATCCGTACGAAGCAGTACGTGCCACATGGAGTAATAAATGCGGTCTTCTCCTCATCCTCTTCTGCCATGAAGATCTGATGGTATCCTGAGTATGCGTCAAGAAATGAAAGCAAATCACATCCGGCCATGGAGTCAACAATCTGGTCAATGCGCGGCAAAGGAAATGGGTCTCTGGGACAAGCTTTGTTAACATCAGTAAAATCGATACAAAGTCTCCATTTCCCATTTGCCTTGCGCACGACTACAGGATTGGCCAACCACGTGGGATGGAGCACTCCTCTGACAAGGCCTGCTGCTTCCAGCTTCTTGATCTCTTCTGTGATGAACTCTTGGCGCTCCACCGCCTGCTTCCTGACTTTCTACTTGACGGGCCGCGCATGGGGACAAATGGCAAGGTGGTGCTCAATCACTTTCCTGGGAACACCGGGGATGTCAGACGGTTGCCATGCAAACACGTCGACATTCGCCCGCAGGAAAGCAACGAGCGCGCTTTCCTATTTAGGGTCGAGCGTGGCACTGATGGTGAAGGTACCACCAGTGCCGTCCTCCTTGGCGGACACCTTCTTCGTCTGTGGCGGAGCTGCCATCGTCTTCTTGCACTTGCCGGTGGAGCTCGATGGTGCGTCCTCGACGGCAGCGCAGCACTCCGAAGAGGTGCGCTTGCCGGAGTGGGCATCAGAACTCTTGCCGGACTTGGTCTTCTTCCTCCCGGGAGCTTCAGCGGCAAGTGACTCGCGATCTGCTGTGGCTGCTGCTTCCTGGTAGATCTTGTCGGCACAGATAAGAGCATCTTTCTTGTCGCCGGGGACAGAGATGACGCTTATCAGGCCTGGCATCTTCAGCATGTTGTATGCATAATGAGAGGCTGCCATGAACTTGGCGAGTGCTGGACGGCCAAGTATCCCATTGTAAGGCAATGGAATATCGGCAACGTCGAATGTGACCTTCTCAGTCCTGAAGTTTAGCTCGCTGCCAAATGTTACTGGCAGCGTGACCTTCCCCTTCGGCTTGCTCCTTCCCGGATTGATTCCTTGGAATGTGCCGGTCTCTTCGAGCTCGCTGTCAGGGATTTGGAGTTTTTGGAGTACAGCGGAGGAGATCAGGTTTAAGCCGGCCCCGCCGTCAACTAGCATCTTGGTGACTTTGAGGTTGCGGATAGTTGGTGATACCAACATCGGCAAACACCCGACCGCAGTTGTGCGATCAGGGTGATCCTCAATGTCGAAGATGATAGGCGTGCTGGACCACTTCAGAAGCTTGCGTGATTCGATAGGTGGTTCTGCTGCATTAACCTCCCGCACCCACTGTTTGAGTTGGCGGTGCGAGGTATGCAGAGAAGCACCACCGTCAACGCACAAGACCTCTGTGGCTTTCTGAAACTCCTGCTCACTGGTCTCAACATCATCCATGTCTTCGTCGTCGTCGTCATCTTCATCGTTGTCGCGGCCACGGGGAGGTCTGTCTCCTTGCCGCTGCTTGGCCTTACCGCGGCGTCCTCCTCGGCCGGCGCGCTTCTTGCCAGATTCTGCAGCTCCACCTTGGGCCCTCTCCTTGTCTCGCCGCTCGTACTCAGCCTTTTGCTGCTGGACAAGCTGCTCGACCTTTTTGCAGCTCTGGAGGTAATGGCCCTTGGTGCGGTGAATCTTGCAGTATTGCTTGTCAGAGCTGTCCTGCTTGTCGGCGGCTGCCACAGCCTGACAGTTGGTGCACGCGGCAACCTCCTTGCCGGAGCTATCAACTTTGGCTTTCTTGGCGCCACCTTCATTGCCGGACTTCTCAACGACTAGCACCTCTTTGCCTTTCTTCTTCATGTTACGCCGCCGGTTCTTCTTTGCCGGGGCAGTATCCTCACTGTCAGATCCTTCTACTCCCGTCTTCTCTCTGGGGAGTCTCCTCCCTTCCTCAGCGCGTGCACACTTGTCGGCCAGGGCATATAGCTCACTGACGTCTCTGATCCTGGACATCGCCATCTCCTCCCGCATCCTGCGGTTACGCACGTTCTGATGGAACGCGCTAATGACCGCGGCGGGGTGGACGTCTGGGATGTTATATTGTACACGGCTGAACCTCTGAATGTACTTGCGCAGGGGCTCTCCTTCCTTCTGGGCGAGCAGATGAAGATCACTCTCTTGGCCATGAGGTTTGTGGCCGCCTGTAAAGGCGCCAACAAACTGATGGCATAGGTCTGCCCAGGAGGATATGGAGTTGTCCGGCAAGTGCATGAGCCAGGACCTGACGTTGGGCTTGAGCACCAACGGGAAGTAGTTGGCAAGGATCTTGTCGTCTCGTCCCCCGGCAGCCTGCACCGCGATGGTGTAGATGCTGAGGAACTCTGACGGATGCGTCTTGCCGTCGTACTTCTCTGGTACATCTGGTTTGAAATTCTTCGTACTGGGCCACTGGACTTGCCGCAGCTCACGAGTGAACGCAGGGCAACCTACCGCGTACGGCAAGTCGCCTGGTTCCCCTGGCGCATGCATGTCAACAGAGGGCCCAGCGCGCTGGTCTGATTGACGTCGCGCTTTTCTTCGGCGCTCGATGCGAGTACGAGCGTCTTCTTGCTGTCGTTCTTGAAGAACTTGGCGCTGATCGCGATGAGCTCGCGGATCTGACGACGCGGTGGAGTCGCTGTCGAGGTGGATCCGGCGAGTCGGTGATCTTGGCCTTCGGGGCGAAGAGTGCACAATAGTTGCACCCCCACCAGTCTTATCGTCTCCGGCTCGTGCCTGGCTGGCTCGCTGTGGCTGCGACGTGTCCGGCTGCCGAGGAGTGTCGCCGTTGGCGAAGCCGATGAGACTCTGGATAGTGGCCCTCCAGTCGTCGATCTTGTCCGCCGTTGGAGGGTAGTCTAGGAGCAACTGAGCTCGCGCCAAAGCTTCTGCTACAGTGGCGGGTGGCGGTGGCGAACGGTGCGAGGAGCGGGATATGCTCGGACTTCTAACTACGTTAGAAGGAGCAGCATTCCGTCCAGGCGACCGTGTCTCGCTCGCGCCAGCGGGTTGACGTGCATGGTGGTCCTGAGCGCTCCGAGATCCACCAGCTCGATCTTGATCTAGCGAACGCATGGTACCGTGAGTACCATGACGCCGCCGGTCCCGTGCCTCCTGAGATGGGCGCGGTGCATGCACGGACGCCGAGGTCTTGGAGTGCGCCCGGTCATTGTGGGAGCCGGCTACGCCGCCGATGGGCAGCGCAGCCTTGTCCTGGGACCTGGCAGCACCGTGAGTTCCCTCGTCGACGCGTGTCCTTCCGCCGGTGCCTGCCCCACCAACCATTTGCTCCGGCGGTGGTTGGCTCGGCCCGGACGGAGCAGCTGCCTCCGAAACTTTCTTCTTCGGCGGCATGTTGATGAAGATGATGAAGATCTAGCTCGCGAGAACGCCGGATCTGGTTCACACAACCTCGACGCCCCCTACCTGGCGCGCCAAAGATGCCGGGGTACTGATCCACGGGCACCTATGGGACCGGCGGACCGGGTCCCTTTCGGTTCGGCGGGGGCGGAGGTCGTGCAAAGAGCAAATCGAGGCGAAGCACGCGAGCGATTTACCCAGGTTCGGGCCGCACGGATGCGTAAAACCCTACTCCTGCTTTGTGGTTTTGTATTGATTTTTAGCACGGGAGCCCGGAGTGCTACAGTACACACCAGCAGCTAGCAGGACCGAGCGTGAGTGTTCTCGAACTGGCTAACCCCCCTCTACGTTGCACACGGGCTCCTTTTATATGCTCAAGGGGCTACCGACAGGTGGCAATGGGGGTAAAGGGCAAAAATGGAAAGGTGCTGTGGTAGTCACAGCTACCTGCTACAGTGTATCATACCTAACCCTGACGGCAGGGGACAAGGGTCTTAAATGCCCGTCTGTGTCGCCTAAACAGTGCGAAAAGGGACCGCCAGGGACGCCACCGTTCGCCACGATGGCGATCTTGTCAGTGCCGCCTGCCACCGCACGCCCCTGGCTGCGCAGCCTTCCGCCACGTACGCCTGGAAGGGCCCCAGGGCGACACGTTGGTGGATGTGCTGGAGCGCGGGCTCGGAGAGGTGGCTTGCCGCGGCAAGCGCCTTGCCGCGGTTGTTGTCTTGTCGCGTCCGGGAGCTTTTCGCTCACCGGGTCTTGCTGGAACGCGTGGTGCGCCGCGGCAAGTTCCTTGAAATGCCTTGAGTGGCCTTCCCGGCAAGCTCCTCTTGCCGGGGTCTTGGGATGCTTTTGTTAGCCTTCCCGGCAAGCTCCTCTTGCCGGGGTCTTGTCTTCTTGACTTGGACACTTTGTTCTTGAATGGCTCCAAAGGAACCACGGAGGATCTTGGCAGTCACCCAGCAAGCCTTGCCGCGGGATGCTGCGACTGCCCGTGCATAAGTTCGGGATACTAGGGTACCCCTACTCTAGTACACCGACAAGTAGTATAGCCCATCGGGTGTATACATAATACTCTGATGATCAGCGATTGCAGAAGTTTGCCGTAGCTCCTTTTTGAACACCAGTTCCATTTAAAAATCTTGATATCCCCACAATAGCAATCAGCTGAACACTTTGAACGTGAGGCTGGGAGACTCAGAGCTGAGTCGCGGGTGGTCGGTTTGAACCACAACAGCTTGACGTGACGGCGGAGGCAGCGCCTTGCATGATCCAGATGCTGATAGTGGATAAATACATCTCCTCATCAGGAAAAACCCATAGAAAGTATGTTCTCTGTATCCACCGAAACTCAGTAGCAATTTAACTTGAGCACTAGAGACTTCCTGGCATCTTTAGACTGATGGTATGTACATCCTTCCGTTTGAAAAATATCAGATTCTGAAAAAGAGCATAGGCGCAAAATGACTCAGCAAGGGCAAGTGTACTCGGGAAAAATCCCAAAGCGGATGGCGAGTCAATCATGACTCTTAGCTTATCCGGCCACTTGAACCGGAATCGATACGAGTCCCGGTGGTGACTTGAACCGGAGACAAGACGGAGGCAGCACAAGGGCGCGGTCTCGGCTAATGAACCGGATATTGAGAGCTGGAATTTTTCAATCAGGATGACTCGGTAGTAGCTCGCAGCATTTTAATCCATCTATCCATCAAATCTCTGTGATCATGCATGTACTAGTATTCCAGGGAGACACCTTTCTAATCGGTTTTGACGTTGACCCAGAGTACTATTATTTGACTGACCAATCAATTGGCTGGTACCCATACAGACCAAGTCCAACTCATATTCAAGTCAACCTATGCATCACGTCACTGATAAGGAAAATAAAAATCCATTGACCCGGCAGGTGATGGACAGACATCATTAGCAGAGGCCAGAGGAGGGCCGTGGCAGAAGTGGGGCTGCCGCGAGGGGGAAACGAGGCGAAGTCGTGACAGGCAGCATTGATTCCTCCGGATCATGTTTGACTCTCGCGAAAACATCTTGAACCACCGACAAAATAAACCGATGCAAATCCTTTCAAACCAGCTCTTTATCCGAAAAATTGTGAACTCCTCGATCTTCAGGAGAGATCCCTCCAAGAACTCAACACCACCGTGCGCTAGCCCCACGGTGGGCGCCAACTATCGTGGAATTGTCACGGCAGATGTCCTTAGTGTCAGGACTTAGTCGTGAGGCCAACACATCTATGTGGTAGCTTGAGAGGCGTTGAGCGGAATCGAGAGACACAACACAAGACAGGGATTTAGACAGCTTCGGGCCCCGGGAAACATCATCCGGTAACAACCCTACATGCTATTTGAGGCTAGGTCTCATTATCATCACGAGGGAGTCGCCGTAAACCGGCTCTCCTCTTTGTATCTAGCCCTAAGATTGTTTCTCTTGCTTGTAGCTTGTCCCTCTTGGGGTGCCCTGCCCCTCCTTATATATCTTGAAGGGGCGGTTTACATGACTAGTCCTATTAGGATTAGGTTTACTCTATTACAAGTGGAGTCCTAGTCTTGCTTCCTTTGTAAGGGAATATTCTTTGTGCTTTCCTCATAAACCGGCCCACCATTAAACGTGAACCGGCCTTCTGGGCCATGGGCCTTGTCATCCATATGACCCGCCCGCCGGGTTACTAATGAACCGCCAAGACCGGACGGGTAGCCCGTGAATCGCCAAGCTCCGGGCGGGTTACCAGTGAGTCATCCAGTCTGGCCGGTTTATACTTCCGGCCGGTTTACGCCATGGGGTATATCCCCGACAGGTCCAGACTTGGGCTTCTTCCTGGGAGTAGAAACTTTCTTGCCATTCTTCTTGAAGTTCCCCTTCTTCCCTTTGCCCTTTTTCTTGAAACTAGTGGTCTTGTTAACCATCAACACTTGATGCTCCTTCTTAATTTATATCTCCGCAACCTTTAGCATCACGAAGAGTTCGGGAATTGTCTTTTCCATCCCTTGCATATGATAGTTCATCACGAAGCCTTTATAGCTTGGTGGCAGTGATTGAAGAACTATGTCAATGACACTATCATTAGGAAGATTAACTCCCAGCTAAGTCAAGTGGTTATGGTACCCAGACATTCTGAGTATGTGTTCACTGACAGAACTATTCTCTTCCATTTTGAAGCTGTAGAACTTATCGGAGACTTCTTATCTCTCAACTCGGGCATTTGCTTGAAATATTAACTTCAACTCCTGGAACATCTCATATGCTCCATGACGGTCAAAACGTCTTTGAAGTCCAGATTCTAAGCCGTAAAGCATGGCACACTGAACTATCGAGTAGTCATCAGCTTTGCTCTGCCAGACATTCATGACGTCCGGAGTTGCTCCTGCAGCGGGTCTTGCACCTAGCGGTGCTTCCAGGGCGTAATTCTTCTATGCAGCAATGAGGATAATCCTCAAGTTACGGACCTAGTCCGTGTAGTTGCTACCATCATCTTTCAACTTAGCTTTCTCTAGGAACACATTAAAAATCAAGGGAACAGTAGCACGGGCATTGATCTACAACAACATAGATATGCAAAAAACTATCAGGACTAAGTTCAGGATAAATTAAAGTTCAATTAATCATACTACTTAAGAACTCCCACTTAGATGGACATCCCTCAAGTCATCTAAATGATCACGTGATCCATATCAACTAAACCATGCCCGATCATCACGTGAGATGGAGTAGTTTTCAAAAAAAAAATTCACTATGTTGATCATATCTACTATATGATTCGCATTCGACCTTTCGGTCTTAGCGTTTTGAGGCCATATCTGCATATGCTAGGCTCGTCAAGTTTAACCCGAGTATTCGGCATGTGCAAAACTGGCTTGCACCCGTTGTATGTGAACGTAGAGCTTATCACACCCGATTATCACGTGGTGTCTCGGCACGATGAACTATAGCAACGGTGCATACTCAAGGAGAACACTTATACCTTAAAATTTAGTGAGGGATCATCTTATAATGCTACCGCCGTACTAAGCAAAATAAGATGCATAAAAGATAAACATCACATGCAATCAAAATATGTGACATGACATGGCCATCATCATCTTGTGCCTTTGATCTCCATCTCCAGAGCACCGTCATGATCTCCATCGTCACCGGCTTGACACCTTGATCTCCATTATAGCGTTGTTGTCGTCTCGCCAACTATTGCTTCTACGACTATCGCTACCGCTTAGTGATAAAGTAAAGCAATTACATGGCGATTGCATTTCATACAATAAAGAGACAACCATAAAGCTCCTGCCAGTTGCCGATAACTTTTACAAAACATAATCATCTCATACAACAATTTATATCTCATCATGTCCTGACCATACCACCTCACAACATGCCCTGCAAAAACAAGTTAGACGTCCTCTACTTTGTTGTTGCAAGTTTTTTACATGGCTGCTACGGGCTTCTAGTAAGAACCGTACTTACCTACACATAAAAACCACAATGATTTTTCATCAAGTGTGTTGTTTTAACCTTCTGCAAGGACCGGCAGTAGTCAAACTCAATTCAACTAAAGTTGAAGAAATAGACACCCGTCAGGCACCTGTGTGCAAAGCACGTCGGTAGAACCGGTCTCGTGAATGTGGTCATGTAATGTTGGTTCAGGCCGCTTCATCCAACAATACCGCCGAATTAAAATAATACGTTGATGGTAAGCAGTATGACTATTATCGCCTACAACTCTTTGTGTTCTACTCGTGCATATCATCTGCGCATTGACCTGGCTATGATACCACTGTTGGGGAACGTAGCATGCAATTTCAAAAAAATTCCTACGATCACGCAAGATCTATCGAAGAGACTCTTAACAAAGAGAGGGGAGAGTGTGTCCATGTACCCTCATAGGCCGAAAGCGGAAGCATTAGGTTAACGCGGTTGATGTAGTCAAACATCTTCACGATCCAACCGATCCAAGTACCGAACATACGGCACCTCCGTGTTCAACACACGTTCAGCTCGATGACGTCCCTCGAACTCTTGATCCAGCAGAGGGTTGAGGGCGATAACCCACAAGTATAGGGGATCGCAACAGCTTTCGAGGGTAGAGTATTCAACCCAAATTTATTGATTCGACACAAGGGGAGCCAAAGAATATTCTAAAGTATTAGCAGCTGAGTTGTCAATTCAACCACACCTGGAAACTTAGTATTTGCAGCAAAGTGTTTAGTAGCAAAGTAATATGATAGTGATGGTAATGGTAACAAAAGAGTAACAAAAGCAAAGTAATCTTTTTGGTATTTTGTAGTGATTGTAACAATAGCAACGGGAAAGTAAATAAGCGTAAACCAGTATATGGAAAGCTCGTAGGCATCGGATCAATGATGGATAATTATGCCGTATGCGGTTCATCTTGTAACAGTCATAACATAGGGTGACACAGAACTAGCTCCAATTCGTCAATGTAATGTAGGCATGTATTCCGAATATAGTCATACGTGCTTATGGAAAAGAACTTGCATGACATCTTTTGTCCTACCCTCCCGTGGCAGCGGGGTCCTAATGGAAACTAAGGGATATTAAGGCCTCCTTTTAATAGAGAACAGGAACAAAGCATTAGCACATAGTGAATACATGAACTCCTCAAACTACGGTCATCACCGGTAAGTATCCCGATTATTGTCACTTCGGGGTTAACGGATCATAACACATAATAGGTGACTATAGGCTTGCAAGATAGGATCAAGAACTCTCATATATTGATGAAAACATAATAGGTTCAGATCTGAAATCATGGCACTCGGGCCCTAGTGACAAGCATTAAGCATAGAAAAGTCATAGCAACATCAATCTCAGAACATAGTGGATACTAGGGATCAAACCCTAACAAACTAACTCGATTACATGATAAATCTCATCCAACCCATCACCGTCCAGCAAGCCTACGATGGAATTACTCACACACGGCGGTGAGCATCATGAAATTGGTGATGGAGGATGGTTGATGATGACGACGGCGACGAATCGCCCTCTCCGGAGCCCCGAACGGACTCCAGATCAGCCCACCCGAGAGGTTTTAGGGCTTGGTGGCGGCTCCGTATCGTAAAACGCGATGAAATCTTCTCACTTATTTTTTCTCCCCGAAAGAAGATATATAGAGTTGGAGTTGGAGTCGGGAGGTCTCCAGGGGGCCCATGAGGTAGGGGCGCGCCCTAGGGGGGGTGCCCCCACCCTCGTGGACAGGGTGTGGGCTCCCTGGTCTTCATCTTTGGTGAGGATTTTTTATTATTTATTGTAAGATATTTCATGGAGTTTTAGGTCATTCCGAGAACTTTTGTTTTCTGCACATAAAACAACATCATGGCAGTTCTGCTGAAAACAACGTCAGTCCTGGTTAGTTCCATTCAAATCATACAAGTTAGAGTCCAAAACAAGGGCAAAAGTGTTTGGAAAAGTAGATACGATGGAGACATATCAGACGGAGAGTTCCATCAGCACGGCGGTGTGGTGATGGTGATGGTGATGTGATCCGCGCAGGGCTTCGCCTAAGCATTATGACTAAGAGAACTGTGGAGGGGGCACCTCACACGGCTAAGAGAACTATTGGTGTGTCTTTGGGGTGCCCCCCACCCCCGTATATAAAGGAGGGGAGGAGGAGGTGGCCGGCCCTAGGTGTGGTGCTCCATGGGGGGAGTCCTACTAGGACTCCACTCCTAGTAGGATTCGCCCCCCTTCCTTCCAACGGAGAGGGGAAAGGGGAAAGAGGGGAGAGGGAGAAGGAAAGGGGGGCGCCCCACCCTTGTCCAATTCCGATTGGGCAGGGGGAGGCACGCGCCTCCTCTTGTGGCCTTCCTCCCTCTCTCCACTATGGCCCATGAGGCCCATTAACTTTCTAGGGGAGGGTTCCGGAAACCTCCCGGTACTCCGAAAAATCCCCGAATCTCTTCGAAACCATTTCGGTGTCCGTATATAACCTCACAATATATCAATCTTTACCTCTCAACCATTTCGAGACTCCTCGTCATGTCCGTGATCTCATCCGGGACTCGGAACAAACTTCGGTCACCAAAACACATAACTCATAATACAAATCATCATCAAACGTTAAGTGTGCGCACCCTACGTGTTCGAGAACTATGTAGACATGACCGAGACACATCTCCGATCAATAACCAATAGCGGAACCTGGATGCTCATATTGGTTCCTACATATTCTTCGAATATCTTTCTCGGTCAAACTGCATAACAACATACGTCATTCCCTTTGTCATCGGTATGTTACTTTCCTAAGATTCGATCATCGGTATTGATACGTCAATTTTGCATCATGTTTTCTTACTGTTATTTACAATGTTTTTATCCATAATAATGCTTTTTGGATTAATTCTAATGGCTTTTCTCTCATAATATGCAAGGTATACACAAAGAAGGAGAATGCTGGCAGTTGGAAATCTGGACCTAGAAAAGCTACGCTAGGCTACCTATTCTGCACAACTCCAAACAAGCTGAAACTTCACGGAGATTTTTAATGGATTATTTAAGAATTATTGGAGCAAATAACTATCAGAGGGGTCCCACCAGGTGGGCACAAGCCACCTGGGCGCGCCCTGGTGGGTTGTGCCCTCCTCGGCCCATCTTTTCTTATATAAGTCATTTTGACCTAGAAAAAAATAAGGAGAGGACTTTCGGGACGAAGCGTCGCCGCCTCATGGCGGAACTTAGGCAGGAGCACTTTTGCCCTCCGGCAGAGCAATTCCGCCGAGGGAACTTCCCTCCCGGAGGGGGAAATCATCGTCATCATCATCACCAACAACTCTCCCATCTTGGGGAGGGAAATCTCCATCAACATCTTCAACAACACCATCTCCTCTCAATCCCTAGTTCATCTCTTGTGTTCAATCTTGTAACTGGAACTATAGATTGGTACTTGTGGGTAACTAGTAGTGTTGATTACATCTTGTAGTTGATTACTCTATGGTTTATTTGGTGGAAGATTATATGTTCAGATCCAATATGCTATTTAATACCCCACTGATCATGAGCATGTTTATCATTTGTGAGTAGTTACCTTTGTTCTTGAGGTCACAGGAGAAATCATGTTGCAAGTAATCATGTGAATTTGATATGTGTTCGATATTTTGATAATATGTATGATTCCCTTAGTGGTGTCATGTGAACGTCGACTACATGACACTTCACCATATTTGGGCCTAAGGGAATGCATTGTGGAGTAGAAATTAGATGATGGGTTGCGAGAGTGACAGAAGCTTAAACACCAGTTTATGCGTTATTCCATAAGGGACCGATTGGATCCAAAAGTTTAATGCTATGGTTAGAATTTATTCTTAATACTTTTCTCATAGTTGCGGATGCTTGCGGGAGGGTTAATCATAAGCAGGAGGTTTGTTCAAGTAATAACAACACCTAAGCACAGGTCCACCCACATATCAAATTATCACAGTAGCAAACACGAATTAAACCAACATGATGAAAGTGACTAGATGAAATTCCCGTGTATCCTCAAGAACGCTTTGCTTATCATAAGAGACCGTTTTGGCCTGTCCTTTGCCTCAAAAGGATTGGGCTATCTTGCTGGACTTTTGTTACTACTATTGTTACTTGCTCGTTACAAATTATCTTGCTAACAAACTACTCTGCTACTTACAACTTCAGCACTTGCAGACATTACCTTACTGAAAACTACTTGTCATTTCCTTCTACTCCTCGTTGGGTTCGACACTCTTACTTATCGATAAGAGCTACAATTGATCCCCTATACTTGTGGGTCATCAAGGCTATTTTCTGGCGCCGTTGCCGGGGAGTGAAGTGCCTTTGGTAAGGAAACAATTATATAGTGTGCTGAAATTTATTGTCACTTGTTACTATGGAAAGCAATCCTTTGAGGGGCTTGTTCGGGGTATCTTCACCTCGTCCGGAACTACAGTTTGCTACACCTCAACCTACTGCACCTACTGAAAATATTGAATATGAAATTCCTTCGAGTATGATAGAACAACTGCTAGCTAATCCTTATGCAAGAGATGGAACCGAACATCCTAATATGCACCTGATATATGTAGAACAAATTTGTGGATTGTTTAAGCTTGCGGGTTTACCTGGAGATAAAGTTATGAAAGAGGTTTTCCCTTTATCTTTGAAGGGAAAAAGCAATGGCATGGTATAGGCTATGCAATGATATTGGATCTTGGAATTGGAATCGTTTGAAATTGGAGTTCCACCAAAAAAATTATCTTATGCATCTAGTTCATCGTGATAGGAATTATATATATAATTTTTGGCCTCGTGAAGGATAGAGTATCGCTCTAGCTTGGGGGAGGCTTAAGTCAATGTTATATTCATGCCCCAATCATGAGCTCTCAAGAGAAATTATTATCCTGAATTTTTATGCCCGGCTCTCTCGTAATGATCAAACCATGCTTGATACTTCTTGTCTGGGTTCTTTTATGAAGAAGGCTATTGAATTCTGGTGGGATCTTTTGGAAAGAATTAAACGCAACTCTGAAGATTGGGAACTCGGCAAAGTTAAAGAGTCAGGTATTAAACTTGAGTATGATTGGGTTAAATCTTTTATGGATACCGATGCTTTTCGAACGTTTAGCACTAAATATGGACTTGACTCTCAGATAGTGGCGTACTTTTGTGAATCATTTGCTACTCATGTTGAACTCCCTAAGGAGAAGTTGTTTAAATATCACCCACCTATTAAAGAAGAAATTAAAGAACCAGTACCAGTTAAAGAAAAAACTATACTTTATAATGTTGATCCAGTTGTTCCTTCTGCTTATATTGAGAAACCACCTTTCCCTGTTAGGATAAAGGAACATGTTAAATTTTCAACTGTGGTGAGCAAAAGCTATATTAGAACACCTAGACCTGGTGAACAAATCAAACTAGAACCTAGTATTGCTATGGTTAAAGATCTCTTAGAAGAAGATATGGATGGGCATGTTATTTACTTCTGTGAAGAAGCTGCTAGAATTGCAAAACCTAATAGAAAAGATAAACATAGACCTGTTGTTGGCATGCCCGTCATCTCAGTTAAAATAGGAGATCACTGTTATCATGGTTTATGTGACATAGGTTCTAGTGTGAGTGTTATTACTTATACCTTATACCAACAAATTATGAATGACATAGCACCCGAGGAAATAGAAGACATAGATGTTACTATTAAACTTGCTAATAGAGACACTATATCACCAATTGGGATTGTTAGAGATGTTGAAGTCTTGTGTGGGAAACTAAAATACCCTACTGATTTTCTTGTTCTTGGTTCCCCACAAGATGACTTTTATCCCATTATCTTTGGTAGACCTTTCTTGAACACCGTTAATGCTAGAATAGATTGTGAGAAACAAACTGTCGGTGTTAGTTTTGGCAATGAGTCTCATGAGTTTAATTTTTCCAAGTTTCATAGAAATCTTCATGAAAATGAATTGCCTATTAAGGATGAATTAATTGGTATTGCTTCTATTGCTGTTCCACCTACTGATCCTTTAGAACAATATTTGCTAGACCATGAGAATGATTTACATATGCATGAAAGAAATGAAATAGATAAAATTTTCTTTGAACAACGTCCTCTACTTAAACACAATTTGCCTATTGAAACTCTAGGAGGTCCTCCTCCACCTAAAGGTGATCATGTGTTTGAAATTAAACAATTGCCAGACACTTTGAAATATGCTTATCTTGATGGAAAGAAGATATATCCTGTTATTATTAGTGCTAACCTTTCAAAACATGAAGAAGAAAGATTGTTGAAAGTTCTCAGGAAGCACCGAGCTGCTATTGGATATACTCTTGATGATTTAAAGGGCATCAGTCCCACTCTATGTCAGCACAAAATAAATATGGAACCTGATGCTAAACCCGTTGTTGATCACCAATGTCGGTTAAATTCGAAGATGAACGAAGTGGTAAGAATGGAAATATTAAAACTTCTAGAGGCAGGTATAATCTATCCTATAGCTGATAGTAGATGGGTAAGTCATGTTCATTGTGTTCCTAAGAAAGGAGGTATAACTGTTGTTCCTAATGATAAGAATGAACTTATTCCACAAAGAATTGTTACAGGCTATAGAATGGTAATAGATTTTAGAAAAATTAAACAAAGCAACTAGAAAAGATCATTACCCTTTGCCTTTTATTGATCAAATGCTTGAAAGATTATCTAAGCACAGACACTTTTGCTTCCTTGATGGATATTATGGCTTTTCACAAATACCTGTTTCTCAACCTGATCAAGAAAAGACCACTTTTACTTGTCCCGTTGGAACCTATGCTTATAGACGTATGCCTTTTGGTTTATGTAATGCACCTGCTACCTTTCAAAGACGTATGACTGATATATTCTCTGACTTTTGTGAAAAGATTGTTGAGGTTTTCATGGATGACTTTTCTGTTTATGGGAAGTCTTTTGATGATTGTTTAAACAATCTTGATCGAGTTTTGCAGAGTTGTGAACAAACAAATCTTGTCTTGAATTGGGAGAAGTGGCACTTTATGGTTAATGAAGGCATTGTCTTTGGTCATAATTTTTTGAAAGAGGTATTGAAGTGGACAAAGCTAAGGTTGATGCAATTGAGAAAATGCCATGTCCTAAAGATATAAAAGGTATTTGTAGTTTCTTAGGTCATGCTAGTTTCTATAGGAGATTTATCAAAGACTTTTCGAAAATTTCTAGGCCTCTTATTACTCTCTTGCAAAAGGATATTCCTTTTGTTTTCGATGATGATTGTTTAGAAGCCTTTAAACACTTAAGAAAGCTTTAATTTCTGCACCTATTGTTCAACCACCTGATTGGAACTTTCCTTTTGAAATTATGTGTGATACTAGTGATTATGATGTTGGTGTTGTTCTAGGACAAAGAGTCGATGAGAAACTTAATGCTATTCATTATGCTAGTAAAACTATAGACAGTGCTCAAAGAAATTATTCTACTATTGAAAAAGAATTTTTAGCAGTTGTGTTTGCTTGTGATAAATTTAGACCTTATATTGTTGATTCCAAAGTAACTGTTCATAGAGACCATGCTGCTATTAAATATCTTATGGAAAAGAAAGATGCTAAACCTAGACTTATTCGAATGGTTCTCTTGTTACAAGAATTTGATTTACATATCATTGTTAGAAAAGGAGGTGAGAACCCAATAGCTGATAATTTATCTAGGCTTGAAAATGTGCTTGATGACCCACTACCTATAGATGATAGTTTTCCTGATGAGTAGTTAGCTGCAATAAATGTTTCTCATAGTACTCATTGGTATGCTAACTATGCTAATTACATTGTTGCTAAATATTTACTACCTAGGTTTACATAACAACAAAAGAAAAAAAATTCTTATATGATTTAAGACACTAGTTTTGGAATGACCCACATCTTTATAAAGGAGTAGATGGTATTATTAGACGTTGTGTACTTGAGCATGAACAGTGACAAATCCTACGGAAATGTCACGTTGGAGGGCATCATGCTGGAGATAGAACTGCTCACAAGGTATTGCAATCTGGATTTATTGGCCCGCTCTCTTCAAGGATGCACGTAAGTTCGTCATATCTTGTGTTGAATGTCAAAGAATAGGTAATATCAGTAAGCGTCAAGAAATGCCTATGAATTATTCACTTGCTGTTGAACCATTTGATGTTTGGGGATTTGATTACATGGGACCCTTTCCTTCCTCTAATGGGTATACACATATTTTGGTTGCTGTTGATTATGTTACTAAATGGGTAGAAGCTATTCCAACCAGTAGTGCCAATCACAACACCTCTATTAAAATGCTTCAGGAAGTTATTTTCCCAAGGTTTGGAGTCCCGAGATATTTAATGACTGATGGTGATTCACACTTTATTCATGGTGCTTTCCATAAAATGCTTGCCAAGTATGATGTTAACCATAGAATTGCATCACCATATCACCCTCAGTCTAGTGGTCAAGTTGAAGTTAGCAATATAGAAATAAAATTAATTTTGCAAAAGACTGTCAATAGGTCCAGGAAGAATTGGTCTAACAAATTAGATGATGCACTTTGGGCTTATAAAACATCATTTAAAAATCCTATGGGTATGTTTCCTTATAAAATGGTTTACAGAAAAGCTTGTCATTTGCCTCTTGAGTTAGAACATAAAGCATTTTGGGCAATCAAAGACCTCAATTATGACTTCAAACTTGCTGGTGAAAAGAGGTTATTTGATATTAGCTCATTAGATGAATGGAGAACCCAAGCTTATGAAAATGCAAAATTATTGAAATGAAAAGTTAAAAGATGGCATGACAAAAGAATCCAAAAGCATGAGTTTAAAGTCGGATAATATGTTCTTTTGTACAACTCTCATTTCAGATTCTTTGCAGGAAAACTCCTCTCAAAATGGGAAGGCCCATATGTCACCGAGGAGGTTTATCAGTCTAGAGCCATCAAAATAAATAATTCCGGAGGTACTAACCCAAAGGTTGTCAATGGGCAACGAATAAAGCATTATATCTCAGGTACGCCTATTAATATTGAAAGTAATATTATTCAAACTTTGACACCGGAAGAACACATAAAAGAGTCCTTCGGAACGCTTCAGAATCGTGAAAATAAGGAGGTACATGATAGGTAGGTAAACGAACTCCGAAAAATCCACAAAATATTTTTTATCAGTTTTGGAATATTTAAGAATTTTGGAAATAAAGGAACTTCCAGGAAGCGTCCCCTGGTGGGCACGAGACACCTGGGTGTGCCAGGCTTGCCTGGCGTGCCCAGGTGGGTTGTGCCCACCTGGGACACCTTCCGTACTCCGTTTTCTATAGTTTGATTGTCCCCCAAGATAAAAAACATATATACTTCCTGAACCTGTTGATCACTGTATCAAGAAGAAATCCTCTGTTCTCTTTTCTTGCTGTTTTCTGTCAGATCTGCCGGGCCAGGCATCATGTCTTCTTCTTCCTCCAACAACGTGGAAGAGGATGCTTGGTTGATGAAGATCGAGTTGAATAGAGAAGAACTTGTGGAAGCCGTCAGAGGAGATGGGAGCAAGGATGTTACCGTAGATCAACCTCTGGTCCTCGAACAAGCACTGCCAACTGAGGAGGAGGAAGATATCCTTAATACTTACCTTACTCATCTTACTCCTGCTGAGATTGAAGCCTTTCGCATCATTGAAATAGTTCGCATACAAAATAAGTATCTCACTCTTGAAAATATTCCGCATCAAGAGCACATCACCATCTCCGGAGCGTCATTCGTCGATTGGAGAATCTCTTGATCCTTAAGGATAGAATCGCTTCATCACCAACATCACCTTCTTCACCACCAAAAGAGAACTGAGTATCGGCTATGGGCACTCCCCTTGGCTTCTGCCAAGCTTGGGGGAGGTGCCCTGGTATCATATCATCCCACTATATTTTTGTTTTTACTTATTTTAGTTCGATCTTTTGCTTTAGATGAATAAAAGTTTAGTTCGACCCTTTCTTCTTTGAGAGTTTGCTTAGTGATCTATCCTTGTAATCGCGTGCAAGTTATATAATAAAGTTTAGTGTGATTTTTTGCTTTCTTTACTCTCATGTTGCAAATAAAGAAAATAATTAAGAAAGGAAAAAGAGAAAGGAAATAAATAAAAGGAAGGAAATAAATCAATAAGATCATATACTAATCCTATGGTAGGTGATGGCACCACATAAGGAAAAGTATAAGTAGAAAATTTTATTAGAGATTGACAAACATAGCATTAGTCAATGATGCAACTCATGAAAGAACTAATAAGGGAATAGAGGATTCACATATAAATATACTATCCTAGAAATCTTTTGTGATTATGAGCCCTCATCAAAATATTATATGCCAAAATTGTTGACGTTGGAAAAGGAATACAACGTAATGATTTATGTTTGTTCATATTCACATAGAAGTCATATTGTCATGGATCCTTTAACATGTGGTTCTTGCCCCTATCTTTGCTAGCCAAAAATTCCGCACTAAGTAGGGATACTACTTGTGCATCCAAAAACCCTTTAAACCAAATCTTATTTTCAAGTGTCCACCATACCTACCTAGGGATTGAGCAAGATCCCTAAAGTAAGTTGTCATCAGTGCAAAAAGGCAATAAAAATTGCTTCTAGAAGTGTGAGATCATTTAGTGTAAGAGAAAATTGAGCGTTGCACGAACTTGTGATGGTGAAGAATAAAAGCGACAGACTAATACATGTCACTATCACAAGGGGCAATGTAATGTGACGTTCTTTTGCACTAAGGGATTGAGCATACAAACAAATAAGCGCATGGCAACCTATGCTCCCCTCTGCGAAGGGCCTGTCTTTTACTTTTATGTATTTACTTTTATGCAAGAGTCAAAGTTTTTCTCTCTATTCCTTTTATTTTTCTCCTTTGGCAAGCATCATGTGGTGAGGAAAGATCTAGGCACATATGTCTAGTTGAATATGGGTGGCATGAGTTATTATTGTTGACATCACCCTTGAGGTGAGTACGTTGGGAGGCGAAACCATAAGCCCCTATCTTTCTATGTGTCCGGTTGAAAAGTTTTGCTCATGTGTACGTGGTGAGTGTTAGCTATCATAGAACACTATATGATGGTTGAGTATGTGGACTTTCCTAAAGGCTCCGACACGCGACCCTTCCTGAAAAGATGATGAATTGTAGTTGCAAAGTTGACTGAGAACATAGTTTGTTGGTTTCTAATAGAGTTTTTGCTTTATACTTCGATTGTGTGATGAATTATTACTTATTCATGAGAAGTATATGATAAAAGGTCTTATGATAAAAGCTCTATGTTTAATTTTCTTGCTGTTATAATAATCAACATGATGCTTCTATGTCCGTATTTTGTTTTTATCGACACCTCTCTCTCAAAGCATGTGGACGTGTTTTTCGATCTCGGTGTTCGCTTGTGGACAAGCGAGGTCTAAGCTTGGGGAGTTGATACGTCCATTTTGCATCATGTTTTCTTACTATTACTTACAATGTTTTTATCCATAATAATGCTTTTTGGAGTAATTCTAATGCCTTTTCTCTCATAATATGCAAGGTATACACAAAGAAGGAGAATTCCGGCAGCTGGAAATTTAGACCTGGAAAAGCTACGCCAGGCCACCTATTCTGCACAACTCCAAACAAGCTAAAACTGCACGGAGATTTTTTATGGATTATTTAAGAATTATTGGAGCAAATAACTACCAGAGGGGCCAACCAGGTGGGCACAACCCACCTGGGCGCGCCACGGAGCCCAGGCGCACCCTGGTGGGTTGTGCCCTCCTCGGCCCTCCTCCTGTGCCCATCTTTTGGTATATAAGTCATTTTGACCTAGAAAAAATAAGGGAGGAATTTCAGGACGGAGTGCCGCCGTCTCACGGCGGAACTTGGGCAGGAGCACTTTTGCCCTCCGGCGGAGCGATTCCGCCGAGGGAACTTCCCTCCCGGAGGGGGAAATCATTGTTATCATCATCACCAACAACTCTCCCATCTTGGGGAGGGTAATCTCCATCAACATCTTCAACAACACCATCTCCTATCAAGCCCTAGTTCATCTCTTGTTTTCAATCTTGTTACCAGAACTATAGATTGGTACTTGTGGGTGACTAGTAGTGTTGATTCCATCTTGTAGTTGATTACTATATGGTTTATTTGGTGGAAGATTATATGTTCAGATCCAATATGCTATTTAATATCCCACTGATCATGAGCATGTTTATCATTTATGAGTAGTTACCTTTGTTCTTGAGGTCACGGGAGAAATCATGTTGCAAGTAATCATGTGAATTTGATATGTGTTCGATATTTTGATAATATGTATGTTGTGATTCCCTTAGTGGTGTCATGTGAACGTCGACTACATGAAACTTCACCATATTTGGGCCTAAGGGAATGCATTGTGGAGTAGCAATTAGATGATGGGTTGCGAGAGTGACAGAAGCTTAAACCCCAATTTATACGCTATTCCGTAAGGGACCGATTGGATCCAAAAGTTTAATGCTATGGTTAGAATTTATTCTTAATACTTTTCTCGTAGTTGTGGATGCTTGCGGGAGGGTTAATCATAAGTAGGAGGTTTTTTTAAGTAAGAACGGCACCTAAGCACCGGTCCACCCACATATCAAATTATCAAAGTAGTGAACACAAATTAAACCAACATGATGAAAGTGACTAGATGAAATTCCCGTGTACCCTCAAGAACGCTATCTTATCAAAAGAGACCATTTTGGCCTGTCCTTTGCCTCAAAAGGATTGGGTTACCTTGCTGCACTTTTGTTACTACTATCGTTACTTGCTTGTTAGAAATTATCTTGCTATCAAATTACTCTGCTACTTACAATTTCAGCACTTGCAAACACTACCTTAGTGAAGACTACTTGTCATTTCCTTCTGCTTGTCGTTGGTTTCGACACTCTTACTTATCGAGAAGAGCTACAATTGATCCCCTATAATTGTAGGTCATCAGTAGGTAGGTCCCAGTCTGCCTTGATGATACGTCTCCAACGTATCTATAATTTTTGATTGTTCCATGCTATTATATTATCAACTTTGGATGTTTTATATGCATTTATATGCTATTTTATATGATTTTTGGGACTAACCTATTAACCTGGAGCCCAGTGCCAGTTTCTGTTTTTTCCTTGTTTTAGAGTATCACAGAAAAGGAAATCAAACGAAGTCCAATTGACCTGAAACTTCATGGAACTTATTTTTGGACCAGAAGAAGCCCACGGAGTATCAGAGATGGACCAGGAGAGTCCCGGGCTGCCCACGAGGGTGGGGGCGCGCCAACCCCCTTGGGCGCGCCCCCTGCCTCGTGGACAGCCCGGAGATCCACCGACGTACTTCTTCATCATATATATATATATATATCCATATACCCTAAAAACTTCAGGGAGCAGAATATATCGGGAGTTCCGCCACCAGAAGGCTCCGTAGCCACCAAAAACCAGTCTAGACCTGTTCCGGCACCCTGCTGGAGGGGGCGGAACCCTCACCGGTGGCCATCTTCATCATCCCGGCGCTCTCCATGATGACGAGTGAGTAGTTCTCCCTCGGGGTTGAGGGTATGTACCAGTAGCTATGTGTTTGATCTCTCTCTCTCTCTCTCTCGTGTTCTTGAGGTGATACGATCTTGATGTATAGCGAGCTTTGCTATTATAGTTGGATCTTATGATGTTTCTCCCCCTCCACTCTCTTGTAATGGATTGAGTTTTCCCTTTGAAGTTGTCTTATCGGACTGAGTCTTTAAGGATTTGAGAACACTTGATGTATGTCTTGCGTGGGATACCCGTGGTGACAATGGGGTATTCTATTGATCCACTTGATGTATGTTTTGGTGATCAACTTGCGGGTTCCGCCCATGAACCTATGCATAGGGGTTGGCACACGTTTTCGTCTTGACTCTCTGGTAGAAACTTTGGGGCACTCTTTGAAGTACTTTGTGTTGGTTTGAATAGATGAATCTGAGATTGTGTGATGCATATCGTATAATCATACCCATGGATACTTGAGGTGACATTGGAGTATCTAGGTGACATTAGGGTTTTGGTTGATTTGTGTCTTAAGGTGTTATTCTAGTACGAACTCTATGGTAGATTGAACGGAAAGAATAGCTTCATGTTATTTTCCTACGGACTCTTGAATAGATTGATCAGAAAGGATGACTTTGAGGTGGTTTCGTACCCTACCATAATCTCTTCATTTGTTCTCCGCTATTAGTGTCTTTGGAGTGACTCTTTGTTGCATGTTGAGGGATAGTTATATGATCCAATTATGTTATTACCGTTGAGAGAACTTGCACTAGTGAAAGTATGAACCCTAGGCCTTGTTTCAATGCATTGCAATACTGTTTACACTCACTTTTATCATTAGTTACCTTGCTGTTTTTATATTTTAAGATTACAAAAACCTACATCTCCCATCCATATTGCACTTGTATCATCATCTCTTCGCCGAACTAGTGCACCTATACAATTTACCATTGTATTGGGTGTGTTGGGGACACAAGAGACTGTTTATTATTTGGTTGCAGGGTTGCTTGAGAGAGACCATCTTCATCATACGCCTCCCACGGATTGATAAACCTTAGGCCACTTGAGGGAAATTTTCTACTGTCCTACAAACCTCTGCACTTGGAGGCCCAACAACGTCTACAAGAAGAAGGTTGTGTAGTAGACATCAAGCTCTTTTATGGCGCCGTTGCCGGGGAGGTTAGCGCTTGAAGGTATATCTTTAGATCTTGCAATCGAATCTTTTTGTTTTTTGTTTTAGCACTAGTTTAGTTTATAAAAGAAAACTACAAAAAAATATGGAATTGAGTTTGCCTCATACGCTTCATCTTTTTAAAATCTTTCGTGAGTATGATGGAAAGGAAGATTGTGCCAAAGTGTTAGAAGAAGAATGCATTAGAATTTTTGGCACTAAATATTTGAATGATGAGCATGACTGCAATGTTGTTAGTATGAATTCTTAGAATATGCATGATGCTAATATTATGCAAAGCCACAAGCTTGGGGATGCTATGTTTGATGAAGATGATATTTTTTGTTCCCCATGTTTTGATGAGCAAATTTATTATGACGATAGCATGCCTCCTATTTATGATGAGTATATTGATGAAAGTGGGTTTGGAAGAGTGTCAACTTTAGGAAGTGATGATCCCACTATTTTGGAGGATGTTGAATATTATTGTGATAATTATGAAAGTGGATTTGGAGAGGTCATGACTTTATTTAGTGATGAATCCACTATTTCGGAAGAGGTTCCAATTGATTATGAGAACAAAGTTGCTATCTATGATGATTATTTTGATGACTTGTATGCTATTAAAAATAATGATAACCATGAAACTTGTCATCATGATTTTAGTTTTTAATTGGATTATGCCTCACATGATAATTATTTTGTTGGGTTTGCTCCCACTATTATTTATGAGAAGAATTTTGCCTATGTGGAGAGTAGTAAATTTTCTATGCTTGTAGATCATGAAAATAATGCTCTATGTGCTGGTTATATTGTTGAATTCATTCATGATTCTACTGAAAATTATTATGAGGGAGGAATATATGCTTGTAGGAATTGCAATAATATCAAGTTCCCTCTCTATGTGCTTAAAGTTTTAAAGTTATGCTTGTTTTGCCTTCCTATGCTAGTTGATTATTTCTCCCATAAGTTGTTTGCTCACAAAATCCCTATGCATATGAAGTGGGTTAGACTTAAATGTGCTAGTCATATTCTTCAAGATGCTCTTTTTATGTTACAATTCTTATCTTTTATGTGAGCATCGTTGAAATCATCATGCCTAGCTAGGGGCATTAAATGATAGCGCTTGTTCGGAGGCAACCCAATTTTATTTTTATTCCTTGATTTTTGCTCATGTTTAGTAATAAATAATTTATATAGCCTCTGGTTAGATTTTTTTTATGTTTCAATTAGTGTTCGTGCCAAGTAGAACCGTTGGGAAGACTTGGGGAAAGTCTTTTTGATCTTGCTGTAAAAAACAGAAACTTTAGCGCTCACGAAAATTGCTGCCATTTTTTATTGGAGTGTGATATTTAGTTAATTATTTTTTAATATGATTAATAGATCAATTCCTCACGCCCAGCAATTTATTTTAGAATTTTTGGGGCTCTAGAAGTTTTCGTTAGTTACAGATTACTATAGACTGTTCTGTTTTTGACAGATTTTGTTTTTCGTGTGTTGTTTGCTTATTTTAATGAATATATGGCTAGTAAAAGAGTTTATAAACCATAGAGAAGTTGTAATACAGTAGGTTTAACACCAATATAAATAAAGAATGATTTCATTACAGTACCGTGAAGTGGTGTTTTGTTTTCTTTCGCTAACGGAGCTTACGAGTTTCCTGTTAAGTTTTGTGTTGTAAAGTTTTCAAGTTTTGGGTAAAGATTCGATGGACTATGGAATAAGGAGTGGAAAGAGCCTAAGCTTGGGGATGTCCAAGGCACCCCAAGGAAATATTCAAGGACAACCAAGAGCCTAAGCTTGGGGATGCCCGGAAGGCATCCCCTCTTTCGTCTTCGTTCATCGGTAACTTTACTTGGAGCTATATTTTTATTTACCACATGATATGTGTTTTGCTTGGAGCGTCATTTTATTTTATTTTGTTTTGCTTGCTCTTTGAATAAAATACCAAGATCTAAAATTCTTAAATGTTAGAGAGTCTTCACATAGTTGCATAATTATTCAACTACTCATTGATCTTCACTTATATCTTTTGGAGTAGTTTGTTGTTGCTCTAGTGCTTCACTTATATATTTTTAGAGCACGGTGGTGGTTTTATTTTATAGAAATTAATGAACTCTCATGCTTCACTTATATCATTTTGAGAGTCTTTAGAACAGCATGGTATTTTTCTTTGGTTATGAAACTAGTCCTAATATGATGGGCATCCAAGAGGGATATAATAAAAACTTTCATATAAAGTGCATTGAATACTATGAGAAGTTTGATACTTGATGATTGTTTTGAGATATGAAGTTGGTGATATTAGAGTCATGCTAGTTGAGTAGTTGTGAATTTGAGAAATACTTGTGTTAAAGTTTGTGATTCCCGTAGCATGCACGTATGGTGAACCGTTATGTGACGAAGTCGGAGCATGATTTATTTATTGATTATCTTCCTTATAAGTGGCGGTCGGGGACGAGCGATGGTCTTTTCCTACCAATCTATCCCCCTAGGAGCATGCGCGTAGTACTTTGTTTCGATAACTAATAAATTTTTGCAATAAGTATGTGAGTTCTTTATGACTAACGTTGAGTCCATGGATTGTACGCACTTTCACCCTTCCACCATTGCTAGCCTCTCTTGTGTCGTGCAATTCTCGCCGGTACCATATCACCCACCATTACCTTCCTCAAAACAGCCACCATATCTACCTATTTGGCATTTCCATAGCCATTCCGAGATATATTATCATGCGACTTTCCACCGTTCCGTTTATTATGACACGCTCCATCATTGTCATATTGCTATGCATGATCATGTAGTTGACATCGTATTTGTGGCAAAGCCACCGTTCATAATTCTTTCATACATGTCACTCATGAGTCATTACACATCCCTGTACACTGCCCGAGGCATTCATATACAGTCATATCTTGTTCTAAGTATCGAGTTGTAATTCTTGAGTTGTAAGTAAATAAAAGTGTGATGATCATCATTATTAGAGCATTGTCCCATGTGAGGAAAGGATGATGGAGACTATGATTCCCCCACAAGTCAGGATGAGACTCTAGACGGAAAAAAAGAAGGGGAAGGCCAAAAAAAGAGAAGGCCCAAAAAAATATGAGAGAAAAAGAGAGAAGGGACAATGTTACTATCCTTTTACCACACTTGTGCTTCAAAGTAGCACCAAGATCTTCATGATAGAGAGTCTCTTATGTTGTCACTTTCATATACTAGTGGGAATCTTTCATTATAGAACTTGGCTTGTATATTCCAATGATGGGCTTCCTCAAAATGCCCTAGGTCTTCGTGAGCAAGCGAGTTGGATGCACACCCACTTAGTTTCTTTTTGAGCTTTCATACACTTATAGCTCTAGTGCATCCGTTGCATGGCAATCCCTACTCACTCACATTGATATCTATTGATGGGCATCTCCATAGCCCTTTGATACGCCTAGTTTATGTGAGACTATCTTCTCCTTTTTGTCTTCTCCACAACCACCATTCTATTCCACCTATAGTGATGTAACCATGACTCACGCTCATGTATTGCGTGAAGATTGAAAAAGTTTGAGAACATCAAAAGTATGAAACAATTGCTTGGCTTGTCATCGGGGTTGGTGCATGATTTAAATACTTTGTGTGGTGAAGATAGAGCATAGCCAGACTATATGATTTTTTAGGGATAGCATTCTTTGGCCATGTTATTTTGAGAAGACATGATTGCTTTGTTAGTATGCTTGAAGTATTATTCTTTTTATGTCAATATTAAACTTTTGTCTTGAATCTTATGGATCTGAACAGTCATGCTACAATAAAGAGAATTAATTAGAGAAATATGTCAAGTAGCATTCCACATCAAAAATTATGTTTTTATCATTTACCTACTCAAGGACGAGCAGGAATTAAGCTTGGGGATGCTGATACGTCTCCAACGTATCTATAATTTTTGATTGTTCCATGCTATTATATTATCAACTTTGGATGTTTTATATGCATTTATATGCTATTTTATATGATTTTTGGGACTAACCTATTAACCTAGTGCCCAGTGCCAGTTTCTGTTTTTTCCTTGTTTTAGAGTATCACAGAAAAGGAAATCAAACGGAGTCCAATTGACCTGAAACTTCACGAAACTTATTTTCGGACCAGAAGAAGCCCACGGAGTATCGGAGATGGACCAGGAGAGTCCCGGGCTGCCCACGAGGGTGGGGGTGCGCCCACCCCCCTGGGCGCGCTCCCTGCCTCGTGGACAGCCCGGAGATCCACCGACGTACTTCTTCCTCCTATATATATCCATATACCCTAAAAACTTCAAGGAGCAAAATAGATAGGGAGTTCCGCCGCCAGAAGCCTCTGTAGCCACCAAAAACCAATCTAGACCCGTTCCGGCACCCTGCCGGAGGGGGGGAACCCTCACCGGTGGCCATCTTCATCATCCCAGTGCTCTCCATGACATGGAGGGAGTAGTTCTCCCTCGGGGCTGAGGGTATGTACCAGTAGCTATGTGTTTGATCTCTCTCTCTCTCTCTCTCTCTCGTGTTCTTGAGGTGATATGATCTTGATGTATAGCGAGCTTTGCTATTAGAGTTGGATCTTATGATGTTTCTCCCCCTCCACTCTCTTGTAATGGATTGAGTTTTCCCTTTGAAGTTGTCTTATCGGATTGAGTATTTAAGGATTTGAGAACACTTGATGTATGTCTTGCGTGGGATACCCGTGGTGACAATGGGGTATTCTATTGATCCACTTGATGTATGTTTTGGTGATCAACTTGCGGGTTCCGCCCATGAACCTATGCATAGGGGTTGGCACACGTTTTCGTCTTGACTCTCCGGTAGAAACTTTGGGGCACTCTTTGAAGTACTTTGTGTTGGTTTGAATAGATGAATCTGAGATTGTGTGATGCATATCGTATAATCATACCCACGGATACTTGAGGTGACATTGGAGTATCTAGGTGACATTAGGGTTTTGGTTGATTTGTGTCTTAAGGTGTTATTCTAGTATGAACTCTATGATAGATTGAACGGAAAGAATAGCTTCATGTTATTTTACTACGGACTCTTGAATAGATCGATCAGAAAGGATGACTTTGAGGTGGTTTCGTACCCTACCATAATCTCTTCATTTGTTCTCCGCTATTAGTGACTTTGGAGTGACTCTTTGTTGCATGTTGAGGGATAGTTATATGATCCAATTATGTTATTATTGTTGAGAGAACTTTCACTAGTGAAAGTATGAACCCTAGGCCATGTTTCAACGCATTGCAATACCGTTTACGCTCACTTTTATCATTAGTTACCTTGCTGTTTTTATATTTTCAGATTACAAAAACCTATATCTACCATCCATATTGCACTTGTATCACCATCTCTTCACCGAACTAGTGCACCTATACAATTTACCATTGTATTGGGTGTGTTGGGGACACAAGAGACTCTTTGTTATTTGGTTGCAGGGTTGCTTGAGAAAGACCATTTTCATCCTACGCCTCCCACGCATTGATAAACCTTAGGTCATCCACTTGAGGGAAATTTGCTACTGTCCTACAAACTCTGCACTTGGAGGCCCAACAACGTCTACAAGAAGAAGGTTGTGTAGTAGACATCACTTGACTACGTTAGCATTGTAGTCAGGCATCCACTGGAGGATCTGGCCCACGGCGGAGTTGATGTGCAACGTGATGACTCTTGCCAGCAAATGGAAGGTGATGGTTTTGTGGAACTATTGCTCGTACAACCAAGCATGGCTCATGACCGTCAGGTTGTTGTTACGGCCTGGATAAAGCCACATCCGGTCGGCGGCATCCCTGTACTCCCAAGAAAATTTGTCTCTCCTGTGCAATGACGCAATACGACGCCGAAGGAAGTCAGCTCCCACATGCTCAATGGTAAGCCCGACAGCTTTGAGGCGGGTGATCCTGTTCAGAGTCGGGCGGAGTTTTCCATGAGTGGCACCCAAATCGCTCCAGTCCTTGTCACGCACCACGTGCTTAGTCCACGGCAAGCAGAATGGAGGAGCATCTTTGTCTTGAATCCAGCACTAGTCACCTCTCCACTCTTCCCACTTGCCATGCATCTGACCTCCAAGGTACCCCCAGTCTTCTTTCTTCTCTCACGGAATCCAAGATATGTTCCCTGAAAGGGATTTGTCCTCAATGCGAGGGATGTAGAAGTGGCGGAACAAATCCATGTTGGGAGCGACCCCAACGAAATCTTCGCACAGATGGGCAAAAACCGCCATGCATGTCATCACGTTGGGTGTGAAATCCAACAGGCAAAATCCATAGGCGGACATCATGGAGCTGAAGAAATCGGATAATGGGGACTAAAGGCCACAATAAAAATAGGCGCAAAAGAAGGGATATGAGTCCTCTGGGATCTTGGGCCCATCAGGGAGAACTACTGGTGCTCCATGACCATCCTTGGTCTCTTTCCCCCACATGTAAGCCTGTGCATCAGTGTTTTGGCATCCAAGTCCGATGACGAAAAAACAACATTCTCCCGCCGCCGTTGGGCCAGCTCCTCCGCTTCCTTATTCTTCTCTGCCCTTGGGTCCGCAGGTTTAGCCGCCTGTTTCCCCTTTACGACACTCTTTTTGCGTCCCATTTTTAGGCCCGAGGGGAAGAAGGAGATCTGGTGAGGTCTGGGGGCAGATGATGGTGGCGGGGTGGTTTCTGTCACAAGGAAGGAGATGAAGTGAGATGGTGAACGGGTGAGGGAGTCCTGGATTAGGGGGTCCTCGGGTGTCCGAACTACGGACTAATGAGCCGTGGAGATACAAGGCAGAAGACCTTCCCCCGTGTCCGAGTAGGACTCTCCTATGCGTGGATAGCAAGATTGGTGTCCGGATATGTAATTTCCTTCCTCTGCAAACCGGCTCTGTACAACCCTAGGCCCCTCTGGTGTATATATAAATTGGAGGGTTTTAGTCCGTAGAGGCTATCAGAATTCATACAAGCTAGACATCTAGGGTTTAGCCACTTTGATCTCGAGGTAGACCAACTCTTGTAACCCCTATACTCATCAAGTACAATCAAGCATGACGTAGGGTTTTACCTCCATTAAGAGGGCCCGAACTTGGGTAAACATCATGTTCCCCCTGTCCCTTGTTACCTTCGATCCTCAGACACACAGTTTGGGACCCCCTACCCGAGATCGGCCGGTTTTGACACCGACATTGGTGCTTTCATTGAGAGTTCCACTATGTCGTCGGTGGAAGGTTCAATGGCTCGTTCGATCATTGACAATGATGCTGTTTCCGGGGAAACTTTCCCCCTGGTCAAGTTTTTGTGTTTGGCGGCTTCGCTCTACATGCCAATTCAGTTGGTCACCTTGAACAGTTCGATAGCTACGCCCCTAGTCATCAGATCAGATTCAGAAGCCTGAACTATGTTGCTGATATCCGAGGAGGCTTGATCTTCGAAGGGTTCACGGCCTCGACCGCTATTCCTCATCCTCAAGAAGGAAACTCGTCGGATCCACCATTAGGCACCGCTCAAGGATCAACTATCGTTCCTTCCCTGGCCTTAGATCCAGAGCGGACCATCTTGTCTGAAGACAAGAGTATTAACCCCACCGGACTCTCTCCTACTACGGAGCTCCCTGCCAGAGACCCAGAGGCGACTACGTTATCGGCAAGCCTGGAATCAAACATGACTCTCCCTATCATTGGGGAGCCAAACTCACCTTTGGATGCTAGCTCTAAACTCTCGAGGTCTGCGTTCATTGAGCACAGCCATGTGACGTTTACCACGCCTGGCTCTGTAGGTCTCCGGTTCCCCGTCCATGCTTCACTCCTAAATGAGGCTCTGGCCTTAATGCGATCTCTCGCCATTATGGAAGTATTACCTCCAAACTACGCCCAGCCCAGACTAGGGGCTGAGAGCTGGGAATTTTGCGTCCCACCCACCACCCACTTAATAGCCACTATCGAGGACTTAACCGACATGCTAGATTTTGCCTCCAAAGACATTGACGGCATGGACGACGATGCCGGAGACGAACCAGTCCATAACCCGCCACTCACCAGGCGCTGGACAGCCACTTCCACTTACGACGTGTACATGGTGGATACCCCTAAAAAGAAGGACGAAGACAGCGATAACAACCCGACCGAGGATAAGCCCGCCGAGGCACCATCAAAACTTCGACGTCAGCGGTGCCGCTCAAAACCACGTCGTGAAAAGGAAAGCAATATCGGCACCGGAGATAACAATACTCTGGATGACGCCGAAGACCCCGAAGACCCCGTCGAGCCTGCGTCCGAGCAGGATGAATGGGAGGAGGGACAAGTTAACCCTGACGAGCCCGTCAGGAATGAGGATTCGGAGGATAGTAACTACCTACCGATCTCCGAGGAGGATGTCACCCTTGGCAACGAAGATTTCATGGTGCCAGAGGAACCCCTCGAGCAAGAGCGCTTCAAGCGACAGCTAATCGCCACTGTGAGGAGCCTAAAAAGAAACAACAATAGCTTCAAGCCGAACAGGATACGCTCAACGACAGATGGACCAAGGTCCTGGCCACCGAAGAATACGACCTCGAGCACCCAACAAAGAGTTATCCGAGACGTCGGCTACTACAACAATTTGATGACGAGGCCCTTGAGCCAATACCGTCAAGATATAATCACGCCGACGAACCAGACTGACCACCATGTGGACGAGACAAAGCGACTGCTTATGCCGAACACCATCCCGCACCACCTCGCCGTCGAGGAAAAGAGGCAGCGGCTCCGGGCTACAGCTACGACTTCGTCAGGGCCTGGACAATGGAGCTGGTTGGACTAGATCAATCTATGGATGAAGGGGACGCGCTCCAATGCGAGATGACGGCCATCAAGCTTGGCATGATAAGCCCAACCAAACTCGAGCCGAAAACCGAACACAAATGTCATCTGAACTCCGTCGGGACATTGCCCGCTACAGAGGCCCCGCACACCCCTTGTGCTTTATCAATGAGGTAATGCAGCACCAGTTTCCAGAAGGGTTTAAACCCATAAACATTGAAGCATACGATGGAACGACAGATCCCGCAGTATGGATTGAAGACTTTCTTCTCCATAGTAACATGGCTCGCGGTGACGACCTCCACGCCATTAAATACCTCCCCCTAAAGCTAAAGGGACCAGCATGACACTGGTTGAATAGCCTCCCAGAGAACTCCATTAGCAGCTGGGAAGATTTGGAGGATGCCTTCCAAGATACTTATGTCCGGCCACCGGACGCCGATGACCTTAGTCACATAGTCCAGCAACCCGGAGAGTCAGCCCGCAAACTCTGGACTCGGTTCTTAATTAAAAGGAACCAAATTTTCCACTGTCCGGATGCCAAAGCCCTAGCTGCCTTTAAACACAGCGTCCGCGACGAATGGCTTGCCCGACACCTCGGTTAGGAAAAGCTGAAGTCCATGGCAGCTCTTACCGCACTCATGACCCGCTTCTGCGTGGGAGAAGATAGCTAGTTAGCTCGTAGAAGCAACAGTACCAGCGACCCTGGCACCTCCGAAGCCAGGGATGGCAACGGAAGGCCACGACGTAACAAACACAAGCGTTGGAACAAAAATGAAGAAACTGAAGATACAACGGTCAACGCCGAATACAATGGCTCTAAGCCCGGTCAGCAGAAGAAGCCATTCAAAGGAAATAAGGATGGGCCATCTAATTTGGATAAAATACTCGACCGGCCTTGCCAAATTAATGGCACCCCCGACAAGCCTGCCAATCATTCCAACAGAAACTGTTGGGTCTTTAAACAAGCCGGTAAGTTAAATACCGAACACAAGGGGAAAGGGTCGCCAAGCGAGGATGATGATGAGCCCCGCCACCGAACACAGGGGGACAGAAGAAATTTCCACCTGAGGTCAAAACAGTGAATATGATATATGCCACGCATATCCCCAAGAGGGAGCGCAAGCGCGCACTAAGGGACGTCTACGTCGTAGAGCCTGTGGCCCCTAAATTCAACCCATGGTCAGCTTGCCCGATCACCTTCGATCGCAGGGACCACCCGACCAGTATCCATCATGGAGGTTCGCAGCCCTGATCCTCGATCCAATCATTGATGGATACCATCTCACCCGAGTCCTTATGGACGGCGGCAGCAGCCTTAACCTGATCTATCAAGACACTATCCGTAAAATTGGTATTGACCCGTCAAGAATCAAGCCCAGTAACACCACCTTTAAAGGACTGATACCCGACGTCTTCGGTTCACCGGATAACTTCCGAAGTGAAGACTTGATCTTCGACATTGTCCCCTTTCACAATGGTTATCACGCACTGCTCGGACGAACCGCCTTCGCCCGTATTAATGCGGTCCCGCACTACACTTACTTAAAGCTCAAAATGCCCAGACCGTGTGGCGTTATCATAGTCAATGGAAATATGGAGCGTTCCCTCCGTACAGGGGATCACACCACGGCCCTCACAGCTGAAGTGCAGATCAGCCTCATCAAGCCGAACACTTCATCGGCCATCAAGACCTCGGACACTGGTAAGTGAGTCTGGCCTACTCTGCAGAATGACAACTCGGTGAATCCAGAGCTAGACTAGCAGTTTCGCCTCCGTCGATAGCCCCACACAACCGCGGCATATGTACCGCGTGTGCATAATTACACACTCAAAATACCCTGGGCAATGATGGAGGCACACTGCGGACAAGGTCTATAGTGCGGCTTGACCCTATTTGGACCTTAACTCTTCTTCTTTGATCTTTTCTCCCTCATACTACAGGTTCATTAAAACCTAACTACCCTACGGTCATGCATGGGCTCTTTCTGGGACCCTTTTCGTATAAACGATCGTCGACCGCTCCTCTCAAATGATTTTCTACCAAGGAGAAATGGCACAGACATGCGGTAGGACATCAATGGGATCTTCAAGACTACCTTTTCTTTTTAGGCCCCGTATACAGCCTCCCCTTGTTTACAAATTCTTAGCATGGAAAATAGCCTTGATGTTTATGGCATTAGCTGTAATAGCATGTTTTGACGTATCAATCAGATTATAATGGAAACAAATTTTCGCCGACCCCTGTTCGGTATTTGTTTATTTCATAACCTGTATTCCCTCCTTGCTTTAGATTGTCATACATACTTTGGTCCGGCCTAAATGCCGGGGGCCCTATTCGGCCACGTATATGTTCAAAAGTCTGAATACTTTTAGGGTATACTTCGGCATCGTGAATATTGCATTATATGCATCAGCTCCGAATCATGTGTTTGGTCTATAGTTGGGTTGCCCGGCTCCTGTGATTACCACCTTATGTTCCACTAGTTCGGCTAAGGTAGTAAAGGGAGAACTAGTGCGATTGTGTTTCTGGTTCGTCCGGTCAAACACCTCAGTAGAGAAAGCCGAAAACTGACTGTCATGGTAGGGCGAGAGCTGGTCGACGATTCGGCGACTAACTACAAACCCTTTGTGATTTACTCCATATTATAAGAAGGACTGGCCTTCGCCTAGTCATGCGATACAGCCATCCTAGTTTGGAAGGCTGCATATGCACCAGGGGCTAGTCCTTAGCCCCACCATCAAACTCCTATGGCTAAGTGAAAGTAATATAGCCGCATAGTCTGACTGCCTGGTTCGCTGTGCAGACACCTCCTTTATGGACCAAGACGTTGGGTCAAGTGTGATCGCGACTATACCGAACACCCCCGTAGCATCTACGTGGGGGCTGAAGCCGACGACTGGAAAACTTTCAGAATTGAAATGGCCACATAGGAGGAAAATATTTTCAGATAAAGGAATAAATATATTACAAGCTTGGTTCATAAAAAAAAGTCTGGATAACCCTAATACATTCACTCAAACATGACATCCTTTGAGCATTGGCCCTCTACTATTCGGGCACCAACTAGGACATCGTCAAAGTACCTCTCTGGCTTGCGGTGGTCCTTGCCTTCGGGCGGGCCTTTGTTTGCCACGATGGTGGCCTTCATCTTCGCCCAATGCATCTTGACACGAGCAAAGGCCATCTGCGCACCCTCTATGCATGACGAACACTTCACAGCTTCAACTCGAGGCAACGCATCACCGAGTCGCCTCACCAAGCCGAAGTAGCTGCTCGGAATGGGCTCGGCTGGCCAAAGCCGGACTATGATATCCTTCATGGCCAGGCCGGACATCCTATGCAGCTTCGACAGTTGCATCATCTGGTTGTTCAATAGCACCGGACGCTCCAGTGCCAGGAACTGTGACCAGAACAACTTCTCTGTGATGTTCCCCTCCTGGGCTTGGAAGAACTGCACGACGTTGGCAGCACTCCTCGGAAGATCCGCAAAGGCATCTGGAGAACTCCACAGTCGAGTGAGCAAGGCATATCTTTGACCCCCAAATATACTCTACAAAAGAAAGGGCTTACCAGCCGCTGTCTGTTTGGCCTGCCGGATCTCTTCACGAGCACTCTGGGACTCGGTCCGTGCCTCCTTGGCCTCATGGAGGGCTTTGGCGAGTTCGGCTGCTTGGGCCGTAGTCTTCTCCTCCAAAGCCTCGCATTTGCTGATGGCGTCTTTCAGCTCTTGCTCAACTTTGGCCACCCTCTCTTCATGCTGGCGGCGGGCGACCTGTTCGGTGTTTAGTTCTGCAGCTGCTTTGCTCATCTTTGCCTCCTCCTTGACTTGTGCAAGGGCATTCTTGAGGGTTTCGACCTCAGCCGCGCTAGCTGCACTCATAATTACAGCAATACATGAGTTACACTCTGAATTTGCATATCACTTCGGGTGTATGATCAAACTCTTTTCAATGTACACACATACCTTGCGCCTCATCGAACCGCTTGTTAACGTGGTCGATCTCATCATCAGCCAGCTTCAGTTTCCGATTGAGTTCGGAAACTTCAGCGGTCTGGGCGGTTGCCACCAACAGGGAAGCCTGTTGTAAAATAGAAAAGTACGTCACCTCTTCCGAATACTATGTGATCCTCTGTTCGGCCTTTTTCAAAAACAAACAGAGTTTCAGGGACTACTATCTATATACAGGTATATTTCCTTCATATGAAAAGCATCTAGAGCATTACGTCGCATACCTCGAAGCCTGTTAGCATGCCGGTGAAGGCTTCGTTCAGCCCGCTCTTGGCAGACTAAACCTTCTCAACCACCACACCCATCAGGGTGCGGTGCTCCTCCACGATGGAAGCACACCGTAGTGCTTCCACCAGAGCATTCGGCGCCTCCGGATTAGTGGAGGTCGCCGTTGGAGCTGATGCTTGATGACCCACAAGAGTAGTGGATCTATCGTGGTCCTTTTGATAAGTAAGAGTGTCGAACCCAACGAGGAGCAAAAGGAAATGATAAGCAGTTTTCAGTAAGATATTCCCTGCAAGCACTGAAATTATCGGTAAGAGATAGTTTTGTGATAAGGTAATTTGTAGCGGGTAACAAGTAAATAAAGTAAATAAGGTGTAGCAAAATGGCCCAATCTTTTTGTAGAAAAGGACAAGCCTGGAAAAACTCTTATATAAAGGAAAACTTTCCCGAGGACACATGGGAATTATCGTCAAGCTAGTTTTCATCACGTTCATATGATTTGCGTTCGGTACTTTGATAATTTGATATGTGGGTGGACCAGTGCTTGGGTACTGCCCTTACTTGGACAAGCATCCCACTTATGATTAACCCCTATTGCAAGCATCCGCAACTACAACAGAAGTATTAAGGTAAACCTAACCATAGCATGAAACATATGGATCCAAATCAGCCCCTTACGAAGCAACGCATAAACTAGGGTTTAAGCTTCTGTCACTCTAGCAACCAATCATCTACTTATTACTTCCCAATGCCTTCCTCTAGGCCCAAACAATGGTGAAGTGTCATGTAGTCTACGTTCACATGACACCACTAGAGGAAAGACAACATACATCTCATCAAAATATCGAACGAATACCAAATTCACATGACTACTTATAGCAAGACTTCTCCCATGTCCTCAGGAACAAACGTGACTACTCACAAAGCATATTCATGTTCATAATCAGAGGGGTATTAATATGCATAAGGATCTGAACATATGATCTTCCACCAAGTAAACCAACTAGCATCAACAACAAGGAGTAATCAACACTACTAGCAACCCACAAGTACCAATCTGAGGTTTGGATACAAAGATTGGATACAAGAGATGAATGATAACCCACAAGTATAGGGGATCACAACAGCTTTCGAGGGTAGAGTATTCAACCCAAATTTATTGATTCGACACAAGGGGAGCCAAAGAATATTCTCAAGTATTAGCAGCTGAGTTGTCAATTCAACCACACCTGGAAACTTAGTATCTACAGCAAAGTGTTTAGTAGCAAAGTATATGATAGCGGTGGTAGCGGCAATAAAAGTAAAGACAGCAAAAGGTAATGTTTTTGGTATTTTGTAGTGATTGTAACAGTAGCAGCGGGAAAGTAAATAAGCGTAAACCAGTATATGGAAAACTCGTAGGCACCGGATCAGTGATGGATAATTATGCCGGATGTGGTTCATCATGTAACAGTCATAACATACGGTGACACAGAACTAGCTCCAGTTCGTCAATGTAATGTAGGCATGTATTCCGTAAATAGTCATACGTGCATGACATCTTTTATCCTGCCCTCCCATGGCAGCGGGGTCCTATTGGAAACTAAGGGATATTAAGGCCTCCTTTTAATAGAGAACCGGAACAAAGCATTAACACATGGTGAATACATGAACTCCTCAAACTATGGTCATCACCGGGAGTGGTCCCGATTATTGTCACTTCGGGGTTGCCGGATCATAACACATAGTAGGTGACTATAGACTTGCAAGATAGGATCAAGAACTCACATATATTCATGAAAACATAATAGGTTCAGATCTGAAATCATGGCACTCGGGCCCTAGTGACAAGCATTAAGCATAGCAAAGTCATAGCAACATCAATCTCAGAACATAGTGGATACTAGGGATCAAACCCTAACAAAACTAACTCGAATACATGGTAAATCTCATCCAACCCATCACCGTCTAGCAAGCCTACGATGGAATTACTCACGCACGACGGCGAGCATCATGAAATTGGTGATGGAGGATGGTTGATGATGACGACGGCGACGAATCCCCTTCTTCGGAGCCCCGAACGGACTCCAAATCAGCTCTCCCGAGAGGTTTTAGGGCTTGGCGGCGGCTCCGTATCGTAAAACGTGATGATTTCTTCTCTCTGATTTTTTCCTCTCCGGAAGCGAATATATAGAGTTGGAATTGGCGTCGGAGGGTTTCCAGGGGGGCCACGAGGTAGGGGGCGCGCCCCCCACCCTCGTGGAAAGGGTGTGGGCCCCCTGGTCTTCATATTTGGCGAGGATTTTTTATTGTTTTTTCTAAGACCTCCCGTGGAGTTTCAGGTCATTCCGAGAATATTTGCTTTCTGCACATAAAACAACACCAAGGTAATTCTGCTGAAAACAACGTTAGTCCAGGTTAATTCCATTCAAATCATACAAGTTAGAGTCCAAAACAAGGGCAAAAGTGTTTGGAAAAGTAGATACGACGGAGACGTATCAACTCCCCCAAGCTTAAACCCTTGCTTGTCCTCAAGCAATTCAGTTGACAAACTGAAAGGAAGAAAGAAAGAAAAACTTTTACAAACTCGGTTTGCTCTTGTTGTTGTAACTATGTCAAGCCAGCATTCAAGTTTTCAGCATAGATCATAACTAACCACATTTGCAATAATTCTCAGGTCTCACAATTACTCGTATCAATAGCATAATCAACTAGCAAGTCATAATAATAAATCTCGAATGACAACACTTTCTCAAAACAATCATAATATGATATAACAAGATGGTATCTCGCTATCCCTTTCTGAGACCGCAAAACATAAATGCAGAGCACCTTTAAAGATCAAGAACTGACTAGACATTGTAATTCATGGTAAAAGAGATCCAATCATAGTCATACCCAACATAGATTAATAGTGATGAATGCAAATGACAGCAGTGCTCTCCAGCTAGTGCTCTTTAATAAGAGGGTGATGACTCAACATAAAAGTAAATGGATAGGCCCTTCGCAGAGGGAAGCAGGGATTTGTAGAGGTGCCAGAGCTCGGTTTTTAAATAGAGATAAATTGCATTTTGAGCGGTATACTTTCATTGTCAACGTAACAACTAAGAGATGGCGATATCTTCCATGTTAAACACATTATAGGCGGTTCCCAAACAGAATGGTAAGTTTATACTCCCCCTCCACCAACAAGCATCAATCCATGGCTTGCTCGAAACAACGAGTGCCTCCAACATACATCAGGTCCCAGGGGGAGTTTTGTTTGCAATTAATTTTGATTTAGTTTGCATAAAGCATGGGACTGGGCATCCCGGTGACCAGCCATTTTCTCGTGAGTGAAGAGCGGAGTCCACTCCTCTTGAGAATAACCCGCCTAACACTGAAGATAAGGACAGCCTTTGTTGATACATGAGCTATTCGAGCATACAAAACAGAATGTTTATTTGAAGGTTTAGAGTTTGGCACATACAAATTTACTTGGAACGGCAGGTAGATACCGCATATAGGAAGGTATAGTGGACTCATCTGGAATAACTTTGGGGTTTAAGGGATTGGATGCACAAGCAGTATTCCCGCTTAGTACAGGTGAAGGCTAGCAAAAGACTGGGAAGCGACCAACTAGAGAGCGACAACAGCCATGTACATGCATTAAAATTAATAAACATTGGATGCAAGCATGAGTAGGATATAATCCACCATGAACATAAATATTGTGAAGGCTATGTTGATTTTGTTTCAACTACATGCGTGAACATGTGCCAAGTCAAGTCACTTAAATCATTCAAAGGAGGATACCACCCCATCATACCACATCATAGTCATCTCAATAGCATGTTGGCACACAAGGTAAACCATTATAACTCATAGCTAATCAAGCATGGCACAAGCAACTATGATCTCTAATTGTCATTGCAAACATGTTTATTCATAATAAGCTGAATCAAGAATGACGGGCTCATCATATTTACAAAAACAAAAGAGGTCGAGTTCATACCAACTTTTCTCATCTCAGTCAGTCCATCATATATCATCATAATTGCCTTTCACTTGCACGACCGAACGGTGTGAATAATAATAAGAGTGCACGTGCATTGGACTAAGCTGGGATCTGCGAGCATTCAAGAAACAGAAGAAGACAAGGCAATATGGGCTCTGGATTAAATCAACATTAAAGCATATAAGAGCCACCACAACAATTTAATTATGGTCTTCTCCTACTGACCCCCAAAGAAAAAAAAGAAAAAAAAACTATTTACACGGGAAAGCTCCCAACAAGCAAAAGAAGAACGGGAAATATTTTTTTGGGTTTTCTTTTTAATTACAACTACAGCAGGAAAGTAAATTACTACTATTTTTTTTGGTTTTCTTAAGGTTTAACAAACACACAAGAAGAAAGCAGGAAAAAGAAAATAAACTAGCATGGATATTACAATGAAAGAGTATAAGCACCGACATCTAGCAATGAGTGTGTGTGAACATAAATGTAATGTCGGTGAGAAATACGTACTCCCCCAAGCTTAGGCTTTTGGCCTAAGTTGGTCTATGGCCACGGCTAGCCTGGCGGATATCCATAATAATAGTTTTGGGGTCGTACTGTGATGAGGAGGAATAGTTGGGATCATACTGTTGTGCAGCGGTTATCGCCTGCTGAGCTGCAGCATGGAGTCGAGCTGCCTCCGCTCTCCACTCGTACTCTTCTGCCTCCTCTCTGGTAATAACATATCTTCCTTTTGTCTGTGAATCAAAGAAGGCAGGAGCAGGGAGAGTAATACGGAAAACACGTCGTTTATCAAAAATTAAGCGATATAAGAGAGGTGATTCAGGCCTCTCGACAAACTGGTGTGAAACCATAGAGTTATAATCTAAATATGCAGGAGGCAACTCCATATCACCCTCACGGATGTCTATCTCAAGAAAATGAGCTAAGCGGGTTGCATAAATTCCTCCAAAGAAATCTCCATTATGTCTATCATGATGCAACCTACGAGCTACAATGGCTCCCAGATGATAAGATTGGTCTCCTAACACAGCACTCCTAAGAATGCTAAGGTCAGGGACACACATGTGACATGCTTCATCCTCAGCATTTATGCATCTACCGATGATGAGAGCAAAATAATGTATAGCAGGAAAGTGAATGCTCCCTATGGTAGCTTGCGTTATATCTCTAGATTCCCCCACAGTTATATCAGCAAGAAAGTTTCTAAATTCAGATTTAGGGGATCCCTAATAGTACCCCATGATGGAAGTTTGCACGCAAGAGTGAAATCCTCTAAGTCCATTCTATAAGATTTATCATAAAGATCAAACATGACTGAAGGAGAATTACGCGAAGATGAATACTCAAACCTCCTCACAAATGAACTTGTGAGATCATGATACTGGGGGCATTTGTTGGCCTCAAATTCCTCAAACCCGGCATTGCGCAAATATGCTTTGAATTCTTCTTTAATTCCCGCACGGTCCATAAAATTTTCCGACGGCCACTCGCAAGGCCGTACCGGAGCGTCTCTTGGTAGATCCTCATCAGCATCGCGCATAGCAATCCTGGGTCCTTGCTTCTTAGAGGAACCACCTTGGAACATCTTCCTAAGCATATTGTTTTTCTCTGAAAAATTCTGAAATTTTTAGTAACTTCAAACAAAAGTGAACCCACTTCAATAAAACTGATAGCAACTACTCCTACAAGTGCTTAGAGCCTATATCAAGCATTAGAACTACTTGGAACCATATAAATTTGACATGCAAGCTCAGGAACATGGTCACCTATGCAGCACAAATTTGCAAAGAATAGAGCACTAGAACAAAAACTAATTAGACCAATGGAGGAGTTACATACCAAGGAACAATCTCCCCAAGCAGTTTTGCGAGAGGTGCTTTGAGCAATGAGATCGAAAATCACAGCAAAAGTGGCTGGAACTCGTGCTTGAGTTGGTTTTTCGGGTTTGTGTGAGACAGGGGAAGAAGATGGGTGCTGGGATAAGTGGAGAAGGGCCATCTTGTTCCCATGAGGCAGGGGGCGCGCCCAGGAGGGGGGGGGCGCCCACCACCCTCGTGGCCAGGTGGCAGCTCCTCCCGTGGTAATTTTTGCAAAGTAAATCCTCAAATATTCCTGAAAAAATCATATTAAATTGGCATGGCATTCTGAGGACTTTTATTTTCAGGATATTTTTATATTGCACGGATAAGTCAGGAAACAGACAGAAAAATACTATTTTTACTTTATTTCTACTAAATTACAGAAAATATAAAGAGGGTACAGAAATGTGTGCTTCTAGTTTCATCCATCTCATGCTTACCAAAAAGAATCCACTAACAAGGTTGATCAGGTCTTGTTAACAAACTCATTCCGATAATCATGAAACCGGAGAAATTTTGAATAACACTAAGTTACCTCAACGGGGATATGCACATCCCCTATAATAAGTATATCATATTTCTTTTTGACCGTAGGAAGAGGAAATTCAAAACCTCCAATTATAATCGATGGAATTTTTCAAATGGAGTTGATACTATGAACTTGAGGTTGTTTCCTCGGAAAGTGTACCGTATGCTCATTACCATTAACATGAAAAGTGACATTGCCTTTGTTGCAATCAATAACAGCCCCTGCAGTATTAAGAAAAGGTCTTCCAAGAATAATAGACATACTATCATCCTCGGGAATATCAAGAATAACAAAGTTCGTTAAAATAGTAACGTTTGCAACCACAACGGGCACGTCCTCACAAATACCGACAGGTATAGCAGTTGATTTATCAGCCATTTGCAAAGATATTTCAGTAGGTGTCAACTTATTCAAGTCAAGTCTACGATATAAAGAGAGAGGCATAACACTAACACCGGCTCCAAGATCACATAAAGCAGTTTTAATATAATTTCTTTTAATGGAGCAAGGTATAGTAGGTACTCCGGGATCTCCAAGTTTCTTTGGTATTCCACCCTTAAAAGTATAATTAGCAAGCATGGTGGAAATTTCAGCTTCCGGTATCTTTCTTTTATTAGTAATGATATCCTTCATATATTTAGCATAAGGATTTGTTTTGAGCACATCCGTCAATCGCATACATAAAAAGATAGGCCTAATCATTTCAGCAAAGCGCTCAAAATCCTCATCATCCTTCTTCTTGGATGGTTTCGGAGGAAAAGGCATGGGTTTTTGAACCCAAGGTTCTCTTTCTTTCCCATGTTTCCTAGCAACAAAGTCTCTTTTATCATAACGTTGATTCTTTGATTGTGGGTTATCAAGATCAACAACAGGTTCAATTTCTACATCATTATCATTACTAGGTTGAGCATCATCATGAACATCATCATTAATATTTTCACTAGGTTCATGTTCATTACCAGATTGTGTTTCAGCATCAGACATAGAGATATCATTTGGATTATCAGGTGGTTCAGCAATAGGTTCACTAGAAGTTTGCACAGTTCTATCATTTTTCTTTTTCTTCTTCTTAGAAGAACTAGGAACATCAATATTATTTCTTTGAGAATCTTGCTCGATTCTCTTAGGGTGGCCTTCATGATACAAAGGTTCCTGAGTCATTCTACCAGTTCTAGTAGCCACTCTAACAGCATAATCATTTTTCTTACTATTCATTTCAGGGAGCAATTCTTTTTGAACTTTAAGTACTTGTTCTACTTGAGTGGTAACCATAGAAGCATGTTTGCTAACAAGTTTAAGTTCACCTCTAATATTATCCATATAATCACCCAAGTATTTAATTATATCGGAATCATATTTCAATCGTCTACCAAAATAAGCATTGAAATTTTCTTGTTTGATAATAAAATTATCAAACTCGTCAAAGCATTGCCTAGCAGACTTATAGTGAGGGATATCACCTTCATCAAATCTATAGAGAGAATTTACCTTTACTACCCGTGTCGGGATATCGGGAGGTTCTTCAATGAATAAAGGATTAATGTCATATACTTCGTCAACGGGCGGTATATTAAGACCATGTATTTCTTCAATAGGAGATAAATTCTTAACATCTTCAGCTTTAATACCTTTTTCTTTCATAGATTTCTTTGCCTCTTGCATATCTTCGGGACTAAGAAATAGAACACCTCTCTTCTTCGGAGTTGGTTTAGGAATAGGATCATTAATTGGAGCGGGAGCTGGCTCAGGAGGTGCCCAATTATTTTCATTTGTCAACATATTATTCAATAGAATTTCAGCTTCATTCGGTGTTCTTTCCCTGAAAAGAGAACCAGCACAACTATCCAGGTAATCTCTGGAAGCATCGGTTAGTCCATTATAAAAGATATCAAGTATTTCAGGTTTCTTAAGAGGATGATCAGGCAAAACATTAAGTAACTTGAGAAGCCTCCCCCAAGCTTGTGGGAGACTCTCTTCTTTAATTTGTACGAAATTGTATATTTCCCTCAAAGCAGCTTGTTTCTTATGAGCAGGGAAATATTTAGCAGAGAAGTAATAAATCATATCCTGGGGACTATGCACACAACCAGGATCAAGAGAATTAAACCATATCTTAGCATCGCCCTTTAATGAGAACGGAAATATCTTGAGTAAATAGAGGTAACGTGATCTCTCATTATTAGTGAACAGGGAAGCTATATCATTTAACTTAGTAAGATGTGCCACAATAGTTTCAGATTCATAGCCATAAAACAGATCAGATTCAACCAAAGTAATTATATCAGGATCAATAGAGAATTCATAATCTTTATCAAGAACACATATAGGTGAAGTAGCAAAAGCAGGATCGGGTTTCATTTTATCTCTAAGTGATGCTTTGTTCCATTTAATTAATAACCTCTTAAGCTCATATCTATCTCTGCAAGCTAAAATAGCTAAAGAAGCATCTCGATCAAATAAATAACCCTCAGGAATAACAGGCATATTTTCATCATCACTATCATCATCATATTCAGTTTCATCAATTTCTCTTTCTCTAGCCCTAGCAATTTGTTCTTCAAGAAATTCACTAAGGGGCACAGTAGTATCAGGCATAGAAACAGTTTCATCATAAGTATCATGCGTAGTAGAAGTGGCATCATCAATAACATGCGACATATTGGAATGAATAGTAGAAGCAGATGTAGGTGTCGCAAACTTACTCACAACAGAAGGTGAATCAAGTGCAGAGCTAGATGGCAGTTCCTTACCTCCCCTCGTAGTTGAGGGATAGATCTTGGTTTTTGGATCTCTCAAGTTCTTCATAGTGTCCAGCAGATATAAATCCCAAGTGACTCAAAGAATAGAGCTATGCTCCCCGGCAACGGCGCCAGAAAAAGGTCTTGATAACCCACAAGTATAGGGGATCGCAATAGCTTTCGAGGGTAGAGTATTCAACCCAAATTTATTGATTCGACACAAGGGGAGCCAAAGAATATTCTCAAGTATTAGCAGCTGAGTTGTCAATTCGACCACACCTGGAAACTTAGTATCTGCAGCAAAGTGTTTAGTAGCAAAGTAATATGATAGCGGTGGTAGCGGCAACAAAAGTAAAGACAGCAAAAGTAATGTTTTTGGTATTTTGTAGTGATTGTAACAGTAGCAGCGGGAAAGTAAATAAGCGTAAACCAGTATATGGAAAACTCATAGGCACCGGATCAGTGATGGATAATTATGCCGGATGCGGTTCATCATGTAACGGTCATAACATAGGGTGACACAGAACTAGCTCCAGTTCGTCAATGTAATGTAGGCATGTATTCCGTAAATAGTCATATGTGCTTATGGAAAAGAACTTGCATGACATCTTTTGTCCTACCCTCCCGTGGCAGCGGGGTCCTATTGGAAACTAAGGGATATTAAGGCCTCCTTTTAATAGAGAACCGGAACAAAGCATTAACACATAGTGAATACATGAACTCCTCAAACTATGGTCATCACCGGGAGTGGTCCCGATTATTGTCACTTCGGGGTTGCCGGATCATAACACATAGTAGGTGACTATAGACTTGCAAGATAGGATCAAGAACTCACATATATTCATGAAAACATAATAGGTTCAGATCTGAAATCATGGCACTCGGGCCCTAGTGACAAGCATTAAGCATAGCAAAGTCATAGCAACATCAATCTCAGAACATAGTGGATACTAGGGATCAACCCCTAACAAAACTAACTCGATTAAATGATAAATCTCATCCAACCCATCACCGTCCAGCAAGCCTATGATGGAATTACTCACGCACGGCGGTGAGCATCATGAAATTGGTGATGGAGGATGGTTGATGATGACGACGGCGACGAATCCCCCTCTCTGGAGCCCCGAACTGACTCCAGATCAGCCCTCCTGAGAGGTTTTAGGGCTTGGCGGCGGCTCCGTATCATAAAACGCGATGATTTCTTCTCTCTGATTTTTTCCTCTCCGGAAGCGAATATATAGAGTTGGAATTGGCGTCGGAGGGTTTCCAGGGGGCCCACGAGGTAGGGGGGCGCGCCCTAGGGGGGGCGCCCCCCACCCTCGTGGAAAGGGTGTGGGCCCCCTGGTCTTCATATTTGGCGAGGATTTTTTATTGTTTTTTCTAAGACCTCCCGTGGAGTTTCAGGTCATTCCGAGAATATTTGCTTTCTACACATAAAAGAACACCAAGGTAATTCTGCTAAAAACAGCGTCAGTCCAGGTTAGTTCCATTCAAATCATACAAGTTAGAGTCCAAAACAAGGGCAAAAGTGTTTGGAAAAGTAGATACAATGGAGACATATCAATGAACTAGGGTTTGAGATGAGATGGTGCTGGTGAAGATTTTGATGGAGATTGGCCCCCTCCCGATGAGAGGATCGTTGGTGATGACGATGGTGATGATTTCCCCCTCCCGGAGGGAAGTTTCCCCCGTAGAACAGCTCCGCCGGCGCCCTAGATTGGTTCCGCCAAGGTTCCGCCTCGTGGCGGCGGGGTTTCGTCCCGTGAGCTTGCTTATGATTTTTCCATGACGAAAGACTCCATATAGCCAAAGCTGGGCATCGGAGGGCCACCAGGGGGCCCACAAGGCAGGGGGCGCGCCCAGGGGGTAGGGCGCGCCCCCACCCTCTTGGACGATGGGTGGCCCCCCTCTGGTACTTCTTTCGCCCAATATTTTTTATATATTCTGAAAATAATTCCCGTGGAGTTTTAGGACTTTTGGAGATGTGCAGAATAGGTCTCTAATATTTACTCCTTTTCCAGCCCAGAATTCCGGCTGTCGGCATTCCCCCTCTTCATGTAAACCTTGTAAAATAAGAGAGAAAAGGCATAAGTATTGTGACATAATGTGTAATAACAGCCCATAATGCAATAAATATCGATATAAAAGCATGATGCAAAATGGACGTATCAACTCCCCCAAGATTAGACCTCGCTTGTCCTCAAGCGAAAGCCGAAATCAAAAAATATGTCCACATGTTTAGAGATAGAGGTGTCGATAAAATAAAATACGGACATGAGGGCATCATGATCATTCTTAGAACAACAACATATATATATATATATATATTCATATGATCTCCTATGCTAAAGTAACAATTCATTCACATACTCAAGTATGAATCAGAAACTTCATTGAAAACCAACAAACTATAATCTCAGTCATTGAAGAAATTGCAATTTATCATAACATAGGAAAGCGTCAATATAAGAGCTTCTCAGCAAGTCCACATACTCAACCATCAATTAGTCTTTCACAATTGCTAACACTCACGCGATATTTATGGTTATGAAGTTTTAATCGGACACAGAGAAAGACAGGGGCTTATAGTTTTGCATCCCAACTTTGTACCTCAAGGGTAATGTCAACAATAATAGTTCATGAAAACCCACATCGAATTAGCCATATATATCAGGATCTTTCCAACACATTGTGCTTGCCAAAGGATAAAATGTAAAAAGGAAAGGTGAAGAACACCGTGACTCTTGCATGAAGTATAAGACAAGAATAAAAGATAAGCCCTTCGCAGAGGGAAGCAGAGGTTGTCGTGTGCTTCTATGGTTGGATGCACAAAATCTTAATGCGAAAGAACGTCACTTTATATTGCCACTTGTGATATGGACCTTTATTATGCAGTCCGTCGCTTTTATTTCTTCCACATCACAAGATCGTATAAAGCTTATTTTCTCCACACTAATAAATCATACATATTTAAAGAGCAATTTTTATTACTTGCAACGATGACAACTTACTTGAGGGATCTTACTCAATCCATAGGTAGATATGGTGGACTCTCATGGCAAAACTAGGTTTAAGGATATTTGGAAGCACAAGTAGTGTCTCTACTTGGTGTAAAGAATTTGGCTAGCATGAGAGGGAAAGGCAAGCTCAACATGTTGGATGATCTATGACAATATAATTTATCTCAGATGTAAGAAAACATAACCCATTACGTTGTCTTCCTTGTCCAACGTCAACTCTTTAGCATATCATACTTTAATGAGTGCTCACAATCATAAAAGATGTCCAAGATAGTATATTTATATGTGAAAACCTCTCTTTCTTTATTACTTCCTATTAATTGCAATGATGACCAAAACTATGTTTGTCAACTCTCAACAACTTTTATTCATCATACTATTTATATGTGAAGTCATTACTCTCCATAAGATCCATATGATCTCTTTATTTCTTTTTATTTCTTCTCCTTTATTCTATTCCCTCAAGATCATAGTAAGATAACCAAGCCCTTGACTCAACACTAATTTTTATTATATATAGCTCACGGACTCGATTACATAGAAGGATTATAAAGAAAAACTAAAAAAATAGATCATACCAAAACTCTATTCTACTAGATCAAGATATTATCAAAAGGACCGAACTAAGAAAAACGGTAAAGATAAAAGTGTGATGGTGACACGATACCGGGGCACTCCCCCAAGCTTGGCAGTTGCCAAGGGGAGTGCCCATACCCATGTGTTTATGTCTCCTTCCTCGGAGGTGGTGATGATGGAGTTATTGATGATGTAGGCTTGTCGTCCATCTTCCTTAATTTGCGCTTGAGGATAGAATTTTGCTCCCTTAGGTCCTCGATCTCCCGCTCAAGGCTTAATACCTTTTTGCATAGTTCTTGTTTGTTCTCCTGCAAGAGGCGAAAAGGGATAAACTCGACCTTAGGTTTCTTTGCTCTATTGGGGAGGCTTGACTTTTTGAACTCCACATGCATGTCCCTAGGTTGAGGTAATGGGACTTCATCTCCATCTGAGCTTGTCTCCTCCTTTCCCCTAGGCTCATAGTCTTCTTCTTCCTCCATGGTCTGACCACAATGCTCCAAGTCCCTGTAGACCTTATGATCTGCAAGTTAATCAGCCACATAGCTTTCTCCCTCCGAATCTTGGGATGACATATTGCTCTAATCTGCCGTAGAAACAGCTCGAAACAAAGACAGAGGATATTTGCATGATACGGCGGTCAAAACCTTCGGGAGATTATATAATGAATTTTTACCGACCAAAAGAAGTATCGTGCAAGAAAACGGAGTCCGGAGAGTACACGAGGTGCCCACGAGGCAGGGGGCGCGCCCTCCACCCTCATGGAAGCCTCGTGTCCTTCCCGGACTACTTCTTATTTTCCTATTTTCTTATATATTCCAAAACAGAGAAAATTTTCCATTAGAACTGTTTTGGAGTCAGTTTTTACTTACCGCACCACGTACCTATTCCTTTTCGGAGTCTGAAACATTCTGGAAAGTGTCCCTTATGTATTCCTCCGGGGTTACGGTTTCATTAACATTAGTTTCAACATTTATAGGATTACCTGAGATATAATGTTTGATTCTTTGACCGTTCACCACCCTCGGATTTGTGCCTTCGAAGTTGTTGATTTTTATGGCACCGGAACGATTAACCTCCTCGATGATGTAAGGACCTTCCCATTTAGAGAGGAGTTTGCCTGCAAAAAATCTTAAACGAGAGTTGTATAGCAATACATAATCACCTACATTAAATTCACGCTTTTGTATCCTTTTATCATGCCATCTTTTAACTTTTTCTTTAAATAGTTTGGCATTCTCATAAGCATGGGCTCACCATTCATCAAGTGAGCTAATGTCAAAAAGCCTCTTCTCACTGGCAAGTTTCAAATAATAATTGAGCTCTTTAATGGCCCAATATGCCTTATGTTCTAGTTCAAGAGGTAAGTGACATGCCTTTCCATAAACCATTTTATACGGAGACATACCCATAGGACTTTTATATGCAGTTCTATAAGCCCATAATGCATCATCAATTTACTTGGACCAATTCTTTCTAGATCTATTGATAGTATTTTGCAAAATTATTTTAAGCTCTCTATTGCTCAGTTCTACTTGGCCACTAGATTGTGGGTGGTATGGAGATGCAATTCTATGGTTAACATCATACTTAGCAAGCATTTGACGAAAGGCACCATGAATAAAATGTGAACCACCATCAGTCATTAAGTATCTAGGGACTCCAAACCTCGGAAAATAACTTCTTTAAGCATCTTAATAGAGGTGTTATGATCAGCACTACTACTTGGAATAGCTTCTACCCACTTAGTAACGTAATCAACAGCAACTAAGATATGTGTATACCCATTAGAAGAAGGAAAAGGTCCCATATAATCAAAGCCCTAGACATCAAGTGGTTCAATAACAAGTGAATAATTCATAGGCATTTCTTGACGTCTACTAATATTACTAATTCTTTGACATTCATCACAAGACAAAACAAACTTACGGGCATCCTTGAAGAGAGTAGGCCAATAAAAACCGGATTGCAATACCTTATGTGCAGTTCTGTCTCCAGCATGGTGCCCTCCATAAGCCTCAGAGTGGCAATTGCGCAGGATCTGTTCCTATTCATTCTCAGGTACACAACGTCTAATAACACCATCTACTCCTTCTTTATAAAGATGTGGGTCATCCCAGAAGTAATGTCTTAAATCATAGAAGAACTTTTTCTTTTGCTGGTATGTGAAACTAGGTGGTATAAATTTAGCAACAATGTAATTAGCATAATCAACATACAATGGAGCAGTACGAGAAGCATTTATGACAGCTAATTGTTCATCAGGAAAGCTATCATCAATAGGTAGTGGGTCATCAAGAACATTTTCTAACCTAGACAAGTTGTCCGCAACGGGGTTCTCAGCTCCCTTTCTATCAATAATATGCAAATCAAATTCTTCAAACAAGAGAACCCATCTAATAAGTCTAGGTTTAGCATCTTTATTTTCCATAACATATTTAATAGCAACATGATCAGTGTGAACAGTTACTTTAGAATCAACAATATAAGGTCAGAACTTATCACAAGCAAATACAACTGTTAAAAATTCTTTTTCAGTAGTAGCATAATTTCTTTGGGCACTGTCTAGAGTTTTACTAGCATATTGAATAACATTTAATTTCTTATAAACTCTTTGTCCTAGAACAACCCCTACAACATAATCACTAGCATCACACATAATTTCAAATTGTAGATTCCAATCAGGAGGCTGAACAATAGGTGCAGAAATCAAAGCTTTCTTAAGTATTTCAAATGCTTCTACACAATCATCATCGAAGACAAAAGGAACATCTTTTTGTAAGAGATTAGTCAGAGGCCGAGAAATTTTAGAGAAGTCCTTAACAAACCTCCTATAATAACCGGCATGACCAAGGAAACTTCTTATACCTTTAATGTCCTTAAGACACGACATCTTTTCAATCACGGCATCTTTTCAATAGCATCAACTTTAGCTTTATCAACTTCAATACCTCTTTCAGAAATTTTATGCCCCAAGACAATACCTTCATTAACCATAAAGTGGCACTTCTCCCAATTCAAGACAAGATTAGTTTCTTCACATCTCTGCAAAACTCGATCAAGGTTGCTTAAGAAATCATCAAAAGAAGTTCCGTAAACGGAGAAATCATCCATGAATACCTCAACAATCTTTTCACAAAAAACACAGAATATAGAAGTCATACATCTTTGAAAGGTAGCAGGTGCATTGCATAAACCAAAAGTCATACGTCTATAAGCAAAGGTACCGAAAGGGCAAGTAAAAGTTATCTTTTCTTGATCCTCTTTTGACATGGGTATTTGAGAGAAACCAGAATAACCATCTAGAAAGCAAAAATGTGTATCTTTGGATAATCTTTCTAGCATTTGATCAATAAAAGGTAAAGGGTAATGATCCTTTTTAGTATCTTTATTTAATTTGTGGAAATCAATTACCATTCTATAACCTGTAACAAATCTTTATGGGATCAATTCATCTTTATCATTAGGAACAACAGTAATACCTCCCTTCTTAGGGACACAATGGACAGGACTTACCCATTGACTAACAGCAACGTGATAAATTATACATGCCTCCAGAAGCTTTAGTATTTCTTTTCTTGCCACTTCTTTCATCTTAGGATTTAACCGTCGTTGGTGATCAACAACTGGTTTAGCGTCTTTCTCCAGCTTTATTTTGTGATGGCATAGAGTGGGAATAATGCCCTTAAGAGCATCAAGAGTATATCCAATAGCAACATGGTGCTTTTTCAGAGTTTTCAATAATTTCTTTTCTTCATGCTCTGAAAGGTTAGCACTAATAATAACAGGATATATCTCTTTTTCATCAAGATAAGCATATTTATGGGTATCAGGTAAAGGTTTAAGATCAAAAACGGGATCACCCTTAGGTGGAGGAGGATCCCCTAAGATTTCAACAAGTTGTGCTTCAAAATAGGTCCCTGTTTAAAGAATATTTCATCTATTTCCCTTCTTTCATTCATAAACATATCATTTTCATGGTCTAGCAAATATTATTCTAAAGGATCACTAGGAGGCACGGCAATAGAAGCAAGACCAATAATTTCATCTTTACTAGGCAATTCTTTATCATGGGGTTGTCTACGAAATTTAGCAAAATTAATTTCATGAGACATATCCCCTAAACCAACAGAAACAATATCCATATTGCAGCCTATCTTAGCATTAACAGTATTAAAGAAGGGTCTACCAAATATAATGGGACAAAAGTCATCTTGTGGGGAACCAACAACAAGAAAATCAGCAGGATATTTAACTTTCCCACACAAGACTTCAACATCTCTAACAATCCCAACTGGTGAAATAGTATCTCTATTGGCAAGCTTAATTGTAACATCTATCTCTTCTATCTCAGCAGGTGCAATATCATGCATAATTTCTTTGTATAAGGAATGAGGTATTGCACTTGCACTAGCACCCATATCACATAAGCCATGATAGCAATGATCTCCTATTTTAACAGAAATAACAGGCATGCCTACAACAGGTCTATGTTTATTTTTAGTATCAGGTCTAGCAATTCTAGCAGATTCGTTGCAGAAGTAAATAACATGCCCATCAATATTATCGGCCAAGAGATCTTTAACCATAGCAACACTAGGTTCAACTTTAATTTTCTCAGGGGGTTTAGGTGTCTTAATATTAAAGCTTTAGCATGATCCTTTATTCTAACAGGGAAAGGTAGGAACAACAGGATCATTATAAGTGATAGTATTTTCTTCTACTTTAATAGGTGCAACTACTTTTACTTCAATGGGAGGATTATATTTAAATCACTTCTCCTTAGGGAGATCAACATGAGTAGCAAAGGATTCACAGAAAGAAGCTACTATCTCAGAGTCAAGTCCATATTTAGTGCTACATTCACGGAAAGCATTGGTATCCATAAAAGATTTAACACAATCAAACTTAGGTGTTATACCTGACTCCTTACCTTCGTCGAGGTCCCAATCTTCAGAGTTGCGTTTAATTCTTTCGAATAAATCCCATTTGAATTCAATAGTCTTCATCATAAAAGATCCAGTACAAGAAGTATCGAGCATGGAGCGATTACTGAGAGAAAGCCGAGGATAATTTTTTTGAATAATCATTTCTTTTGAGAGCTCATTATTGGGGAATGAATATAACATTGACTTAAGCCTCTCCCAAGATGGAGCGATGCTCTCTACTTCGCGAGGCAAAAAATTATATATATAATTACGATCACGATGAACAAGATGCATAGGGTAAAACTTCTGATGAAATTCCAATTTCAATCGGTTGTAGTTCCATGATCCCATATCATCACATGGGCTAAACCATGTAAATGCCTCTCCCTTCAAAGATAAAGGGAATACCTTCTTCTTGATAACATCCTCGGGCATACCTACAAGCTTAAATAATCCACAAACTTCATCCACATAGATTAGGTGCAAATCGGGTTGTAATGTTTCATCACCGGTGAAAGGATTAGCTAGAAGTTTCTCTATCACACCCGAAGGAATTTCAAAGTAAACATTTTCAGTAGGTTCAGTAGGTTGAGGAGAAACTCTTTGCTCTACTGGTCGGGGTGAAGATACCCCGAACAAGCCCCTCAAAGGATTATGTTCCATAGTAACAAGTGACAGTAAATTTCAGCACACTATATAAATTTTTCCTTACCAAATTCCACCTACCAAAGGCGCTTCACTCCTCGGAAATGGCACCAGAAAAGATTCTTGATGACCCACAAGTGTAGGGGATCTATCTAGTCCTTTCAATAAGTAAGAGTGTCAAACCCAACAAGGAGTAGAAGGAAATGATAAGCAGTTTTCAGTAAGGTATTGCCTGCAAGCACTGAAATTATCGGTAACAGATAGTTTTGTGATAAGGTAATTTGTAACGGGTAACAAGTAAATAAAGTAAATAAGGTGCAGCAAGATGGCCCAATCCTTTTTGTAGCAAAGGACAAGCCTGGACAAACTCTTATATAAAGGAAAGCGCTCCCGAGGACACGTGGGAATTATCGTCAAGCTAGTTTTCATCACGTTCATATGATTCGCGTTTGGTACTTTGATAATTTGATATGTGGGTGGACCGGTGCTTGGGTACTTCCCTTACTTGGACAAGCATCCCACTTATGATTAACCCCTATTGCAAGCATCCGCAACTACAACAGAAGTATTAAGGTAAACCTAACCATAGCATGATACATATGGATCCAAATCAGCCCCTTACGAAGCAACACATAAACTAGGGTTTAAGCTTCTATCACTCTAGCAACACATCATCTACTTATTACTTCCCAATGCCTTCCTCTAGGCCCAAACAATGGTGAAGTGTCATGTAGTCGACGTTCACATGACACCACTAGAGGAAAGACAACATACATCTCATCAAAATATCGAACGGATACCAAATTCACATGACTACTTATATCAAGACTTCTCCCATGTTCTTAGGAACAAACGTGACTACTCACAAAGCATATTCATGTTCATAATCAGAGGGGTATTGATATGCATAATGGATCTGAACATGTGATCTTTGATACATCTCCATCGTATCTACTTTTCCAAACACTTTTGCCCTTCTTTTGGACTCTAACTTGCATGATTTGAATGGAACTAACCCGGACTGACGTTGTTTTCAGCAGAATTGCCATGGTGTTATTTATGTGCAGAAACAAAAGTTCTCGGAATGACCTGAAACTTCACGGAGCGTCTATTTGGAAATAATTAAAAAAATCCTGGCAAAAGATGAAGACCAGGGGGGCCACCACCTGTCCACGAGGGTGGGGGCGCGCCTGCCCCCCTAGGGCACGCCCACTACCTCGTGGCCCCCCTGGAGCTCCTCTGACCTCAACTCCAACTCTATATATTTGCTTTCGGGGAGAAAAAAATCAGAGAGAAGGATTCATCACGTTTTACGATACGGAGCCTCCGCCAAGCCCTAAAACCTCTCAGGAGGGCTGATCTGGAGTCCATTCGGGGCTCCGGAGAGGGGAATCCGTCGCCATTGTCATCATCAACCATCCTCCATCACCAATTTCATGATGATCACCGTCGTGCGTGAGTAATTCCATCGTAGGCTTGTTGGACGGCGATGGGTTGGATGAGATCTATCATGTAATCGAGTTAGTTTTGTTAGGGTTTGATCCCTAGTATCCACTATTTTCTGAGATTGATGTTGCTATGACTTTGCTATGCTTAATGCTTGTCATTAGGGCCTGAGTGCCATGATTTTAGATCTGAACCTATTATGTTTTCATCAATATATGAGAGTTCTTGATCCTATCTTGCAAGTCTACAGTCACCTATTATGTGTCATGATCCGTTAACCCTGAAGTGACAATAATCGGGATACTTACCGGTGATGACCGTAGTTTGAGGAGTTCATGTATTCACTATGTATTAATGCTTTGGTCTGATACTCTATTAAAAGGAGGCCTTAATATCCCTTAGTTTCCATTAGGACCCCGCTGCCACGGGAGGGTAGGACAAAAGATGTCATGCAAGTTCTTTTTCCATAAGCACGTATGACTATATTCGGAATACATGCCTACATTACATTGATGAATTGGAGCTAGTTCTGTGTCACCCTATGTTATGATTGTTACATGATGAACCGCATCCGGCATAATTCTCCATCACCGATCCATTGCCTACGAGCTTTCCATATATTGTTCTCCGCTTATTTACTTTTCCGTTGCTATTGCTATCATCACTACAAAATACCAAAAACATTACTTTTTCTACCGTTACCTTTTGCTACAGTTACCACTACTATCATATTACTTTGCTACTAAATACTTTGCTACAGATATTAAGTTTCCAGGTGTGGTTGAATTTACAACTCAGTTGCTAATACTTGAGAATATTCTTTGGCTCCCCTTGTGTCGAATCAATAAATTTGGGTTGAATACTCTACCCTCGAAAACTGTTGTGATCCCCTATACTTGTGGGTTATCAAGACTATTTTCTGGCGCCGTTGCCGGGGAGCATAGCTCTACTCTTTGAGTCACTTGGGATTTATATTTGCTTATCATTATGAAGAACTTGAGAGATCCAAAACCAAGATTTATCCCTCAACTACGAGGGGAGGTAAGGAACTGCCATCTAGCTCTGCACTTGATTCACCTTCTGTTTTGAGTAAGCTTGCGACACCTAAACTTGCTTCTGCTATTTGTTCCGATATGTCGCATGTTATTGATGACGCCACTTCTGCTATGCATGATACTTATGATGAAACTACTTCTACACTTGATACTATTGTGCCACTTGGTGAATTTCTTGATGAACAACTTGCTAGGGTTAGAGAGAATGAAATTATTGGATCTGATAATATTGATGAAAGTGATGATGAAGACTTGCCCGTTATTCCTAAGGGGTATGTTTTTGATAAAGAAGCTTCTTTGGCTATTTTAGCTTGCAAAGATAGTTATGAACTTAAGAGGTTATTAGCTAAATGGAATAAGCAATCTCTAAATGCTAGGATGAAACCTGACCCTGCTTTTGCTACTTCACCTATCTTTGTTACTGATAAGGATTATGAATTCTCTGTTGATCCTGATATAATTACTTTGGTTGAATCTGATCCTTTTCATGGCTATGAATCTGAAACTGTTGTGGCACATCTTACTAAATTAAATGATATAGCCACCCTGTTCACTAAAGATGAGAGAACTCGTTACTTTTATATCCTTAAAATATTTCCGTTCTCATTAAAGGGTGATGCTAAGATATGGTTTAATTCTCTTGATCATGGTTGTGTGCGTAGTCCCCAGGATATGATTTATTACTTCTCTGCTAAATATTTCCCTGCTCATAAGAAACAAGCTGCTTTAAGGGATATATATAATTTTGTGTAAATTGAAGAAGAGAGTCTCCCACAAGCTTGGGGGAGGATTCTCAAGTTACGTAATGCTTTGCCTGATCTTCCTCTTAAGAAAAATGAAATACTTGATATCTTTTATAATGGACTAATCGATGCTTCCAGAGATTACCTGGATAGTTGTGCTGGTTCTGTTTTCATGGAAAGAACACCGGATGAAGCTGAAATTCTATTGAATAATATGTTGACAAATGAAAATAATTGGACACTTCCTGAGCCAACTCCTGAGCCTATTCCTAAACCAACTCCGAAGAAGAGGGGTATTCTATTTCGCAGTTCTGAAGATATGCAAGAGGCAAAGAAATTGAAAGAAAAGGGTATTAAAGCTGAAGATGTTAAGAATTTACCTCCTATTAAAGAAATACACGGTCTTAATTTACCACCTGTTGAAGAAACATATGACCTTAATCCATCTCCTATTGAAGAAACTCATGGTCCTGATAACCCGACACAGGTAGTAAAGGTAAATTCTCTCTATAGATATGATAAAGCTGACATCCCATTTACTAAGTTTGCTAGCCCATGCTTAGATGAGTTTGATAAATTTATGGTTAAGCAAGAAGATTTTAATGCTTATTTTGGTAGACAATTGAAATACAATTCAAATATGCTTGAACACTTGGGTGATTATATGGCTAATGTCAAAGGTGAACTTAAACTTATTAGTAAACATGCTTATATGGTTACCACTCAAGTAGAACAAGTACTTAAAGCTCAAAATGATTTGCTCAATGAATTGAATAGTAAGAATAATGATAATGCTATTAGTAGTTCCAGAAGTGATAAAGCCCAAGAAGGCAGACGAGAGCCTAAGGCCCGTAGCCGGTTCAAGACTGGTAGCTGTAAACCGGAATTTGTATATAAACTTGTATTGTAAGTTAGGAATAAGGAGAGACCAACCCGGATACGAATATCGACCGGTGTTGGGACTCTGAGAACCGACAGGAGTAACCCGTGTATATAAGGGGATGACCCGGCGGCGGTTCAAGGACAACAGACAACAACTCGAGACATAGGCGAAGCTTGTTTGCTCCCTAGTCATCGAAACCCCATCAATTCCATCACAACTAGACGTAGGCTTTTACCTTCATTGAAGGGGCTGAACTAGTATAAACTCTATTGCGTCCCTGTGTCCGCTTTAACCCCTTCAAGCTAACCCGTCGCGATGGCTCCACGACTAAGTCCTTTCTCTAGGACATCTGCCATGACAAAACCACGACAGTTGGCGCCCACCGTGGGGCTATCGCACGATGGTTTCCGGTTCTTGGAGGGCCGCTTTGAAGGACTCGAGGGCTACGCTGTAGGCCGAATGACTAAGAGTCATCGCGGCAAGCTCTACATCGACGACGCGGGCTGGGGCCCCGAGGCCGGCTCAATTGAGTATGGGTACGGGTCCCCTTTGGTAGCATTCACGTTTTCATTGGCAAGATCGGTGAACCGGGCCCTGAGCCGGACATCTGCACCGACCTCGTCGAGATGGCTCAGCGTGCGCGATCCGCTCAGGTTAAACCGGCCATGAAGCGTGCCTTCGTGGGAGTCATCCATGGAGGAAGTTATGAGGATGAATCGGAATCTCGCAGCGATGCCGTCGTTTGTTTCGATGACGAGTCATCGACCGGAGAAACCGAATCTCTTTATCAGCTACAAGACGGCCGGATTGGGGGCTGTTCCGATGGCGACAGTATTCCGGACCCCTCTGATCTGCCCAACCGGGTTGGAATATTCATGACTGGCACACAAGCAGCGCTTCGTTCTTCGATCGCTGCGGCAATGACCTCCGGTTCAGCAGCGGCAACGGCTGCCGGGGCAGGAGGCCCTATGCGCCCGTCGGCTCAGGTTCTATCAGAACTATTTGATGCGTTGGCTATGCTTATGGCGGAGGTCAATCCGCCGGATCAGGACGTTCACAACGCGGAGATTGCAAAGGTAAAGGAACAGATCACCCAGGCCAGGGCGGATCTGGCGGCTGAGGACACCAGGATGGCCGCAGAGCGGGCCGCTTTAGACGCACAAGCCTACAGGCTTATGTTGGACCAGAGCGCGTCGCATGAAGTCATGAGGAGGAAGCACCAATCCCGCTTACCTCCGGTTTTCGAGGCCAGAGACCTTTTCAACACTCTAGGACCAAGAGCCGGCAATCCGCTGGAGGGAAACCGGGCAGAAGCCCCTGGGGCCGGTGCACCAGTTCAGCCTCGTCAGATGGACCCACCTCGTCAAAACACCGTTATACCTCAGGCTGCTTTAACACCTCCGGGTCACTACTCCAACCCAATGGACAATCTTGTTGCCGCTGCTGCACAGCTGGAGGCCATTCCAATTGAAGGTGACTCGCCGCAGGCAGTAGAGACACGACGGGTCAAGGAACTTCTGAGGACAGCTTTGGCCCAACAGGAAGCGTACTCGTACAGCCGCGACCGGATCCACTCGACCCCCCGTCCAAGCCGGAGCTATAGCAGACATATGGATGAACCAGCAGTGTCGAGTAATGAACAACGTGGGGCACCCTGTGACAACAACCCGGCGGGTGGTGCTGATAACGCTCAGGGAGTGGTGGACCGGGCCCGCGCGCGCAGGGAGGCCGAGTAAGCCACACAGCATCAGGCTCGGCAGCTCACGCCGGTTCGTCCAACCACCTCGACTGAACCTGATGTTACTTCTAGTTCTTTGGGGGTGCCTTGCCTTATCCCCGCTTTACGCAACGTACGCCTGCCCAAGGATTTCAAAGGCCCGCGCAAGGTACCAAATTACACGGCGGATCAACCTCCAGAGACATGGGTGGAGAGCTATGAGATGGCCATTGTCGGTGTCAAAACCGGCAGATCTCGGGTAGTGGGTCCCGAACTATGCGTCTAGGCCGGATGGTAACAGGAGGCAGGGAACACGATGTTTTACCCAGGTTCGGGCCCTCTTGATGGAGGTAAAACCCTACGTCCTGCTTGATTAATATTGATGATATGGGTAGTACAAGAGTAGATCTACCACGAGATCAAGGAGGCTAAACCCTAGAAGCTAGCCTATGGTATGATTGTTGTATATGGAGTTGATTGCCTACGGACTACAACCCTCTGGTTTATATAGACACCGGATAGGGTTAGGGTTACATAGAGTCGGTTACAATGGTAGGAGATCTTGAATATCCGCATCGCCAAGCTTGCCTTCCACGCCAAGGAAAGTCCCATCCGGACACGGGACGAAGTCTTCAATCTTGTATCTTCATAGTCCAGGAGTCCGTCTGAAGGTATAGTCCGGCTACCCGAACACCCCCTAATCCAGGACTCCCTCAGTAGCCCCCGAACCAGGCTTCAATGACGATGAGTCCGGTGCGTAGATTGTTCGGCATTGCAAGGCGGGTTCTTCTCCAAATCCTGTGTACCTGTAGGAATAATGTCCGATTTTTGTAATGTAGCGCTCCTCGACTCCCATGCTCAATAATGGTCGTCTTCCACGTGTCAAACGAATGCGAAAAGCCAGGCGTTTTTACATCCACGCCCCTAGCCGTATAAACGAGCCGCCTATTTAACGGGATGGGGATTTAGGTCCAAACCACATCTTCTCCTCTCCGTGAGTTATCATCAGAGCGCTTCCAGCAAAGGTCCATTCCAACATGACCAGCCATCGCAGCTCCTCCCCTCGCCCCTCCGGTCCCAAACCCGGGGACTGGGAGAGTTGCACCATCCCGCATAGTGAGTTAGTGTCGCTTCAGGCCAAGGGATTTCTCCCTCGGGCATACATGGTCCTGGTCCCAGCCGGTCTCGCCACCTATAATGGCGGAAAACAAGCGGAGAGCACCCCCAATCCTTCTAAAGGAGAGCGGGTGTGCCTTGTCCCCTATCTAATAAGGGGACTGGGGTTTCCAATTCATCCATTTCTCCGCGGGCTTCTGGAGTTCTATGGCCTCCAGCTGCACAATCTCACGCCCGCCTCCATATTACATATTGCGGGTTTCGTCGCCCTTTGCGAGCTATTTTTAGGCGTTGAGGCTCATTTCGCGCTGTGGAAGAGGTTATTCTGCCTGGTGCCCCGTTCTCGAGAGGGGTCTATATACCAAGTGGGCGGAGCCGAAGTATGGCGCATCACCGGGACCGGATACCTATCCGGAACCCCAAAGAAGGCGTCCGAGGACTGGCCTTCGGAATGGTTTTACATAGATGACGTCCCGCTACCGAACCCTATCCGGGTCGGTCTCCCTGAGTTCAACAGTGCCCCATTGAAGAAACGCTTGAGCTGGCGTCCACGGAGCTCTCAGAAAGAAAGCGACAGAGACGTCCTTTACCTGATGGGCCGGATAAGACTGTTGTCTCATTCCGGACTAACCATGATTGGATTCATGGCCGCATGCATTATGCGAGGGGTGCAGCCGCTTCAATATAGAGGCCACCCCATGTGGGATTTCAACGGGGAGGATGACGCCACCCGTTACGGTCGTAAGGGGCCGGCCTCAGCTGCCGCCCTAGTAAGGATCTTATCCTCTTTGTACAAGGGAGAAAAGGAGGAATTCCTCCGCGTTAATCCACAGGCCGGATTTACTATGTACGATCCTCCAAGTTGGGTAAGTGAATAATTGCGCTTGCCCGTCTATTTTATACTCCCACGGTTAGATATGTAGTCTAACGATTTCAGTGCAGGAACTGCGATAGGAGGTAAAGGATATAAACAGCCACCCTCCACAACCCGAGGACCCAGAACGGTCCCTCGATCCGGACTCCGAAGAGGACCCGGACATATCGGTGGAGCTTATCGACGGGGTGTTCCATCAGCTAAGCAAGGACAATACCTTGGTAGCCATCACGGCTGATTACCCAGGGTTAATCCCGGCCTCCCAGGTGACAGAAACCGGAGTCTCATTCCCTTGAGAGAGATTCCACTCTCATGTATTCCAGTGTTTCTGATGACAACCGTGTTTTGCAGGGGAGATTTCTGAGGCAGGAGGCCGAACCTGCGGCGGCTAGCCAACGAGGGGCCGCAGGACCCCGTGGGGCAAAAAGGAATGCAGTCCGGACTGAGATGCCGGCGCAAAGGTATAGCGCACCCTCTGTTTCCCTGGTGTTATTCTGTCAGGGCATATTAACGTTCGTGCTATCTTCAGAACGAAGAGACCTCGCCGGACTACATCCGGAGAGGTTGCCAATCGCGCCCCCACCAGCCAGGCTCCAACGTCTGGCCAGGAAGTGGAGGCGAGCACAAGGCGCGCACCGAACGCTCCTCCAACAGAGGATGCGGACAGGCTGTCTGCCACAAATTCTGAAGTGGAGAGTGCCATGAACCACAGGCGTCGCCGGACAGTTCTACGCGACGCTTGTTTCTCCCAAGAGGCTTTAGATGCCTTTAATTCGGGAGATGTGTACCTCCGTGCCGCTCAAAATGGTTTAGCCAGAGCCACGGAGCAGTATGTAAAAGACAAACGGGTAAGAAAATTTTGGTCAAATATAGATATACCAGTAGCCCCCGAGACTTGAAATAGTTAGAGCAACTGATTTAAGGATCATTTAATAAGCAGGTTCTTACAGAGAAGAATACAGTACTGTCCCAGGAGCTGGAAAAGTGCAAGGCCCAACTAGAGGCCGCACTAGCCGCAGCAAGGGAGCCCAAAGAGACCCCCTCAGGTAAGATACGCTTCGAAAGATTAGTATTGTGCGGTGTGGGTGCAAATCTGACAAATCATGTTGCAGATGGCGCCAGACTCGATCCGGAAAAGCAACAACTCTTACGCCGGCTAAAGGCCGGTGAGAGTACGTTGACAAAGGTGAGGCGAGAGAAGAATGATCTTCAGGATGCCAACACCAGGCTGGACGTCAAACTTAAAGATGTTCGTGGCCAGCTGTCGGACTCCACGAGGGAGAATCAGCGGCTTCGACGCGGCATATTCAGTAAGTGCTTGAACGAACTTTGAAAAAAAAAGAGTTCGGCGAGGAAGTCGACTAACAGAGTAATGTCTGTAGGTATGCTCACAGGTCGTCCTGCAGAGGAAATGCCCGGTTCTATGGGTGACCTTCTTCCCGAACTCATGCAACTGCACAAGCGAATTCGGAAGGCGATGCGAGGTGTTTCCCAAGCCTTATGGCCTGCCCACTCCATGCCCGAGGGCCTTGGAGAGCTTGTAGAGAAGCTGAAGGGAGCTTGGCGGCGCTTCCGGTTGTGGAAGATATCGGCCTGCCGACAAGGCGCTAGGGAAGCCTGGGCCATGGTGAAGACCCGTTTTACGAAGTCTGACCCAAACCACATGGCCGAGGTCGGACCAGTGGGGCCTGACGGGAAGGAGATCCCTGTGAGCTTAGTATACGGCCAAGTAGAGTTGGCCGCGAAGTATTCCCAGCAGGACTGTAAATTAGACAGCCTGTTAGATGGTATAGAAGAGGAATACAATCAGTCAGAATGACTATGTAATTTTGAATTGACATGTGTAATGCCTTCTAGCCGGATTGTAGATCGTTTGTCGTTGCTGACCTTTTCGCTTCAACCTCGGGACCTGACTGTCCGGAGTGTGTCCGAATACCATAGCGGTTATATAAGAACCATGGTATGCGTGGAGACCAGGCGTAGGGGTCATTAGTGCTTTATCAGACAAGTGCCCAACTAGTTATGTTATATTACATGGTTAGTAAGAAACATCTTCTAGAGAGAATAGTTCCATTAGGGGTTCCTTTCGCTGGGAGGCATGCCCTAAAGTGCATGTCCGGACTGTGTAAAAAGACGCAGAAAAAGCATCTGGGGGCGCATAAAATGAGTAAAAAGATCATCTTTTATCTCACCAACCGAATATTCCCTTAAGAACGCTAGCTTTCGGCTTCACCCAGTCTGAGGTACACATCCGGCTGACCCGGCAGTAACAATCACAGAGGTGCTCCCTTTACCGCCTAGCCGAACAATCGGGAACGTAGGGGTAAGCACAGGAGCCAGGCAACCCAGCTTGGCCAAAAATTAAGTCATATCGATGCATATATTGGTGAAGAAAAAGGTACATGCGGAAGTTTGACGCATGTGTTGGGCGTGAAGCCCGTATAAATAAGCTTCTGTTAAAGAAGCCCCCAGGTTTAATGAGCGCGAGTGGCGCATCACTAGATGAGCCTTTAAGGCCTATAAAAGAAAAGAGGGGAAGGAGAGAAATGTAAGACAGAAAAATGCAAAAAATGGACAGAGGAAGGAGACGAACACAGAGTCCGGTGCTAGGCATAGAATCTTCGGAGACGGGTGGCGTTCCACGGGTTCGGCTCGAGTCGGTTATCCGACGCATCTCGTAGGCGGTACGCCCCGCCAGTCAGGACTTGGTCGATTATGAATGGACCTTCCCACTTGGGCTTGAGTTTGTCCTTTTTCTTATCTGGTAGGCGTAGAACTAGTTCGCCAACATTGTAAATTTTTGGCCCGTACTTCTCTGCTTTGATATCTTCGGGCCTGCTGTTGATAAAATGTGGAACGGGATTTTGCCACGTCACGCTCCTCCTCCAGGGCGTCCAAGTTGTCCTGCCGATCGAGCTCGGCTTCTCTTTCTTCGTACATGCGCACTCTAGGTGAGTCATGAATTATGTCGCGGGGCAGAACTGCCTCTGCGCCGTACACCATAAAAAATGGTGTGTATCCGGTGGTGCGATTTGGCGTGGTCCGCAGCCCCCATAGCACGGAGTCGAGCTCCTCTACCCAGTGCGTGTTAGATTCCTTGAGGGACCGCACCAGTCTGGGTTTAATGCCGCTCATGATAAGACCATTTGCACGTTCGACCTGGCCGTTGGTTTGTGGGTGATAGATGGAAGCATAATCGAGCTTGATGCCCATGTTTTTGCACCAGAGTTTTACCTCGTCGGCGGTAAAGTTTGTACCGTTATCAGTTATGATGCTGTGGGGGACGCCATAACAGTGTACAACCCCGGATATGAAGTCTATCACACGTCCGGATTCGGCCGTTTTAACAGGCTTGGCTTCTATCCATTTGGTGAATTTATCCACCATGACCAGTAAGTATTTTTTCCTATCGGTCCCACCTTTAAGGGGTCCGACCATGTCAAGCCCCCAGACCGGAAAAGGCCAGGTGATGGGTATAGTTTGGAGTGCGGTGGGTGGCATATGGCTTTGGTTGGCAAAAAGTTGGCAACCAGCGCATCGTTGGACTAGGTCCTGAGCGTCTGCCCGGGCCGTCGGCCAATAAAAGCATGTACGGAAAGCCTTGCTAACAAGGGACCGAGCAGCGGCGTGGTGGCTACCGAGTCCGGCATGAATTTCAGCTAGAAGGTTCCGCCCTTCCTCTTCGGAGATGCACCTTTGAAGGACTCCGGTAGTGCTTTTCTTATAAAGCTCTCCCTCATGGACTCTATAGGCTTTAGATCGCCGCACTATGCAGCGGGCCTCGTTTTGGTCCTCCGGGAGTTCCTGCCTAGTAAGGTAGGCTAGGAATGGTTCTATCCACGGGGCGATGACCGCCATTATTACGTGGGCTGAAGGTGTAATTTCATTGGCAGAGCCTCCAATTGTGTCAGATTGTTCGGCGTCGAGTGGTGCGGCTGGGTCCGGGCTGTTATTTGCGGGTTCCCCCTCCCATGCTACGGATGGCTTGAACAATCTTTCCAAAAAGATGTTGGGGGGACTGCATCGCGTTTTGCTCCGATGCGTGCCAGGACGTCCGCTGCTTGATTGTTTTCTCGGGCTATATGGTGAAACTCCAGCCCTTCGAACCGAGCTGACATTTTTAGGACGGCGTTGCGGTAAGCTGCCATTTTTGGGTCCTTGGCGTCGAAGTCTCCATTTATTTGGGATATCGCGAGGTTTGAATCCCCACGTACCTCTAGGGACTGGATACCCATGGATACTGCTATCCGGAGACCATGTAGGAGGGCCTCATATTCGGCTACATTGTTGGAATCCATGTACATGATTTGGAGCACATATTGGACTGCGTCTCCTGTGGGGGACGTCAGGACGATGCCAGCCCCCAGTCCGGCCAACATTTTGGAGCCGTCAAAATGCATAATCCAGTTTGAATATGTGCCGTACTCTTTAGGGAGCTCGGCCTCCGTCCATTCTGCGACGAAGTCGGCCAAAACTTGCGATTTAATAGCTCGCTGTGGCTTATAGGTTATATCGAACGGGAGAAGCTCGATGGCCCATTTTGCAATCCGGCCCGTTGCGTCGCGGTTGTTGATAATATCGTTGAGTGGTACTTCCGAGGCTACTGTTATGGAACACTCTTGGAAGTAGTGTCGTAGCTTCCGGGATGCCATGAATACCGCGTATGCAATCTTCTGATAATGCGGGTACCGTGATTTGCATGGAGTGAGGACAGTGGATACGTAGTAGACCGGCCTTTGAAGGGGGAATTTGTGTCCATCCGTTTCCCGCTCGACAACGAGCACTGCGCTGACAACTTGATGTGTTGCTGCAATGTACAATAACATTGGTTCGTCGGTGTTCGGCGCGGCCAGGACTGGGTTTGTTGCCAATATGGCTTTTATTTCCTCAAGTCCGGCCGTGGCGGCCTCCGTCCACTTGAAGTGTTCGGTGCGCCGAAGGAGGCGATAGAGGGGTAGTGCCTTTTCTCCCAAGCGGGGGATGAAGCGGCTTAAAGTCGCCACGCATCCGGTTAATTTTTGTATTTGTTTGAGGTCCTTTGGGATATCCAATTGTGACAAAGCTCGGATCTTGGCTGGATTTGCTTCAATTCCTCTACCAGATACAATGAAGCCCAAGAGCTTTCCGGCTGGAACGCCGAAGACGCATTTTTCCGGGTTGAGCTTGATGTCATATTTTCGGAGGTTATCGAATGTAAGCCTCAAGTCGTCTACTAGAGATTCGACATGTCTTGATTTGACGACCACATCATCAACATACGCCTCCACTGTTTTGCCGATCTGATTTGCCAGACATGTCTGGATCATGCGCTGATATGTTGCGCCGGTGTTTTTCAGCCCGAAGGGCATTGTGTTGAAGCAGAATGGGCCGCATGGTGTGATGAATGCTGTTGCGGCTTGGTCTGATTCTGCCATCTTGATTTGATGGTATCCGGAGTATGCGTCGAGGAAACACAACGAGTCGTGTCCTGCGGTGGCATCGATAATTTGATCGATACGGGGGAGGGGGAAGGGATCCTTTGGGCAAGCCTTGTTGAGGTCTTTAAAATCAACACACAGGCGCCAGGATTTGTCCTTCTTTGGTACCATCACCAAGTTTGCTAGCCAGTCCGGATGTTTTATGTCTCTAATGAATCCGGCCTCCAATAGCTTGGCTAGCTCCTCTCCCATAGCCTGTCTCTTGGGTTCGGAAAAATGCCGAAGGGCTTGTTTGACAGGTTTGAATCCTTTTAGGATATTTAAGCTATGTTCGGCCAGCCTGCGTGGGATCCCTGGCATGTCTGAAGGGTGCCAGGCAAAAATGTCCCAGTTCTCTCGTAGGAACTCTCGCAGTGCGGCGTCTACATCATGGTTCAGTCGTGCCCCGATGGAAGCTGTTTTATTGGGGTCCGTTGGATGGACCTGGAATTTGACTATTTCGTCAGCTGGCTTGAAGGATGTGGATTTGGATCTCTTATCGAGTATCACATCATCCCTGTTAACCGTGGAGCGCAGCGCAGTCAGTTCCTCGGCCGCTAAGGCTTCGGATGTGCCTCCAGGGCTAATGCGGCCGTCTTGTTTTCGGCGTGGAGTGCTACGTCCGGATCACTAGCTAGAGTGATAATTCCGTTCGGCCCGGGCATCTTAAGCTTCATCTACCCGTAATGGGGTATTGCTTGGAAGATTGAGAATGCTTCCCGTCCCAGTAAAGCGTGATATCCGCTTTTGAACAGGGCCACCTGAAACGTGACTTCTTCGGACCTGTAATTATCCGGCGTGCTGAACACCACATCTAGTGTGATTTTTCCTGTGCAGCGCGCTTCCCGACTGGGGATTATTCCTCTAAAGGTTGTGCTGCTTCGCTCGATACGGTTCCAATCTATTTCCATTTTTTGAAGGGTTTCCTCATAAATGAGGTTTAGTCCGCTGCCTCCATCCATGAGCACCTTGGTGAGGCGAAAGCCGTCCACTATGGGACTGAGGACCAATGCGGCTGGTGCTCGGGCTGTTCGGAATCTAGGTTCATCACTTGCGTTGAAGGTAATAGCAGTGTCGCTCCATGGATTTATTGTTGCAACTTGATAGACTTCGGCGAGGCTGCGGAGTGTTCTTTTTCGCATACTGTTTGATGCGAAAGTCTCGAAGACTGTGAGAACGGTACTGGTGTCCTCGGGCTGGCTTTCTGCGGACTCCAGAATTAAGAGGTCCTCGCCAATTTTGGCCACCTGCCGGAGTAACCAACATGCTCTAAGGCTGTGAGTTGGTGTGGCGTCCTCTGTACTGTGGATTCTACAGGGTCCATCAAGCCACCTTTCCAGTACGGTTCCATGCCATGTAGAGGGTTTTGGCTTTTTGGTGTTTATCCCGGGTGTCCTATGATGATACACCCTCTTAGCTCTGATGGGATTACTATTCAAGGCCGGATTATCCCAAAATTTTATTTCGGTTTTCCAGGCGCTTTCCATCGCACAGTATTTTTGTACTATGGACGCCAAGTCAGCGAAGCGTGTAATATCATGACGACTTACGGCGTTAAGGATTCCCTCGTCCGTGCAATTACTGCAGAAAATTGAGATTGCGTCTCCCTCGCGGCAATCCTTTATCCTGTTCATAACCAGGAGGAATCTGGCCCAGTAATGATGTACTGTTTCCTCGGGCCTCTGCCTGATTTGGGAGAGATCGCTTATGTTCGGGTGGGCGGGTCGTTGAATCTGAAACCTCACCCAATCCAAGATTCGGAGGCCGAAGAGTTTCTGAACTCTGAAGTTCGGATTCTTGGATGTTGTCCAACGAATCTAGCCCGTTGCCTGATCCTAAGCTCAGGTCTTGAGTTACATCCTCCTCTCCACGGGTATCCGGCTAGGAGGAGTCGGGAATTCGGATGTAGCTAGTCCTTAAAATAGATGAAGGGTCGCCGCACTGCGCCTCTACCACGGCAACGTGGTGGGTGACTTGGGAGAGTTAATTTCTCTTAGATCGAGTTTAAGCCCAACCTAGTCGTAATCCGTAGCAACCCCCAGGGCAGTGATGCGATCCAAGAGCTCATTTACGGAAGAGGGCTCCATTGGATCTAGCTGCTCGACGAGCTCCGAGGTGACGTGTAGGTTGCTTTTGATGACCCGAGAGGTCACCATCGGCGCAACAGCCGAACAGGCGGTCATGAGGAAACCACCTAGCCGGAGGGTTTGGCCGACAGCCAATGCTCCCTTAGCAACGGCGCCGTCTTTAAAGACGGGAGGAGGCATCCTTCCTGATTGTGACGGCACAGAGGAACTCTCAATGAAAGAACCAATGTCGGTGTCAAAACCGGCAGATCTCGGGTAGTGGGTCCCGAACTATGCGTCTAGGCCGGATGGTAACAGGAGGCAGGGAACACGATGTTTTACCCAGGTTCGGGCCCTCTTGATGGAGGTAAAACCCTACGTCCTGCTTGATTAATATTGATGATATGGGTAGTACAAGAGTAGATCTACCACGAGATCAAGGAGGCTAAACCCTAGAAGCTAGCCTATGGTATGATTGTTGTATATGGAGTTGATTGCCTACGGACTACAACCCTCCGGTTTATATAGACACCGGATAGGGTTAGGGTTACACAGAGTCAGTTACAATGGTAGGAGATCTTGAATATCCGCATTGCCAAGCTTGCCTTTCACGCCAAGGAAAGTCCCATCCGGACATGGGACGAAGTCTTCAATCTTGTATCTTCATAGTCCAGGAGTCCGTCTGAAGGTATAGTCCGGCTACCCGAACACCCCCTAATCCAGGACTCCCTCAGCCATGGAGATGCTTGATGTGGATGATGCGGCGTGTGCGAAATACTTCACCATGATGCTTGAAGGAACGGCCCGTACTTGGTTAAAAAGCTTGCCGGCTAATTCTATCAGTTCATGGGCCCAATTACAAGCCCGGTTTATCAGCAATTTCAAGGATACCTGTAAACATCCTATGTCGATAGTGGACTTAGCTGCATGCGTCCAGGAGGAAGGAGAATCAACGACTCATTGGGTGCGCCGGGTTTCACAAGTGTTGCACTCCTCAGACCGCATCAACGCTGACACCGCAGTATTAACCCTAGAAGGCAACTGCCGGTTTGGGCCCCTGAAGCTGAAGTTGGGAGGATGAAGCGTCATTGCATTGACATGGGGACCCTCATGGCCGCTTTGGTGAAATATGCTGATTCTGATAGTACCAAGGATCCCGAATCTGATGATGACAAGACAGGGAAAGGGAAGAAGAACAGCAGCTCCAAAGGTCAGCAGCATCACTGGGCAGGCAATGGTGGTGGAGGCAAGTATAAAGCGGATGGTAACATGGACTTTGTGGCTAATACCAACGCACAGGACGATGGCCAGCGACGCAAGGGTAGACCGAAAAATCGTAATGGAGCACCCAACCCTAACCCAAACCGCCTAAACTATCTGCTAAGCCAGCCCTGTCCAAGACATGGGACGAAGGAGGCGCCAGCAAACCACCTTTGGAAGGATTGCTTTATTATGCAGGAGTTCAAGAATTCTAATAATTTCCGGTATGATCACGAATCTGGCGGTGGCTCAGGATCTGGGCCGAGTTACGGTGGAGGAAGTTCCGGTTCAGGATTCAATGGTAATCCGGGCGGACATAATGGTCAAAATAGTCTGAACAACCAGGGTGGTTACAACCAACAGCAGCAACAGTCAGGTTACCAGAGCAACCCAAAGCAGTTGAGTAGTGGGCAGTACCATGTCTTCACCACTAGCTTGGACAAGCGAGACCGGAAGGTTCAGAGGCGGGCAGTCAACTCTGTTGAACCAGCCATACCCCATTATCTACGTTGGTCTGAACAGCCAATCATATGGAGCAGAGAGGATCACCCACCCCAGGTCGATAATCCGGGTCAGTTGGCTCTGGTGGTAGCGCCTCAGGTGGGAGGTTATAAGTTCACCAAGGTGCTCATGGATGGAGGGAGCAGCATTAACATCCTGTACTATGAGACCTTCCGTCATATGGGACTAACAGATAAGAACCTCAAACCGTCTAATACAGTATTCCATGGTGTAGTGCCTAGCAGATCAGCATATCCCGTTGGTAAGATAGCTTTGGAAGTGGCCTTTGGGGATGATCATGATTCCAGGTCGGAGACTTTGACGTTTGAAGTGGTGAAAATCCAAAGTCCATATCATGCCCTGTTTGGGCGACCGGCCTACTCCAAGTTTATGGCTCAGCCCTATTATGTGTATTTGCAGCTCAAGATGCCGGGTCCCAAGGGGACAATAACGGTTCACGGAAGCCGCAAAATCGCTTTGGAATGCGAGGAAGGAGATGCGGCTTATGCAGAGTCGGTTTGTGCCACCGAGGAGTTGAAGTATTATAAAGACAATGTTGATACGGCGGACATGACTCCGTTGAAGAAGCCAACTACGGAGCATGATCCGGCCCTGAAGTTCAAATCGGCAGCAGAAACTAAGCTTGTTGACTTCGTACCTGGTGATTCATCCAAGCAGTTCAGCATCAGTGCCAACTTGGATCCCAAATAGGAAAGCGCGCTCATCGAGTTCATCCGTGAGAATCGGGACATTTTTGCATGGAAACCCTCTGACATGCCAGGTGTACCGAGGCAACTCGCTAAGCACACACTTAATGTGGATCCTAAATATAAACCGGTGAAACAGTTCCTCCGCCGGTTTAACGTAGAAAGACGCAAGGCAATTGGAGAAGAGGTAGCCAGGCTCTTAGCAGCTGGCTTTATTGTTGAAGTTTTTCACCCTGAGTGGCTTGCCAATCCGGTGCTGGTCCTCAAGAAAAACGGCACCTGGCGCATGTGTGTGGATTACACAGATCTTAATAAGTCTTGTCCAGCAGATCCTTTTGCCCTCCCCCATATTGATCAAATTATTGATGCTACGGCGGGCTGTGAGCGTTTAAGTTTTTTGGATGCGTATTCTGGCTATCATCAGATCAAAATGGTAGTTAAGGACCAGGAGAAGACTGCATTTATAACTCCCTTTGGAGCCTTCTGCTATGTGTCTATGCCCTTCGGGCTCAAGAGTGCCCAAGCAACTTACCAACGGTGTGTACAAAATTGTCTTCACAAGCAGATTGGCCGTAATGTACATGCTTACGTGGATGATATCGTGGTTAAGTCTAGGGAGAAGGAGACTCTGATTCATGATTTGAAGGAAACCTTTGATAACCTGAGAACATACAAGATGATGCTTAATCCGGACAAGTGTGTCTTTGGTGTACCAGCGGGGAAGTTATTAGGCTTCTTGGTGTCCAATAGGGGAATTGAGGCTAATCCGGAGAAGATCACAGCCATCACCTCCCTCACCAAACCGAAGTGTATCAATGATGTTCAACGCCTGGCAGGCCGGATTGCTGCGTTAAGCCGGTTTATCAGTCGCCTCGGTGAGAAGGCAATCCCTTTGTATCAGATGTTGAAGAAGAAGGATCAGTTTGTCTGGAGTTCTACTGCTGATGAAGCATTTGAGGACTTAAAATGGCAATTGGCCAATCCGCCTGTGCTCGCCGCTCCCATTGACAAGGAGCCGTTGCTGCTATATGTTGCTGCTAATGCTCGGGCGGTCAGCGTGGCTATTGTGGTAGAGCGAAAGGAGGCAGGTAAGGAGCATCCGGTTCAACGTCCGGTTTATTATATCAGCGAGGTGCTCATTGAGTCCAAGCAAAGGTATCCGCATTGGCAGAAGCTGGTGTATGGAGTTTTTATGGCAAGCCGGAAGCTTAAACAATACTTCCAAGGGCCTCCAATTACAATGGTCAGTTCTGCTCCTTTGGGAGATATCATCCAGAACCGGGAAGCAACTGGCCGGATTGCAAAGTGGGCTATAGAGCTGGGGCCGTACGGCTTGAAGTATGTGCCTCAGACAGCGGTTAAGTCTCAAGCACTTGTTGATTTCATCAATGATTGGACGAAAATGCAAGCACCTGAAGAAAAGCCGGATCATACGTATTGGACCATCCATTTTGACGGATCCAGGCAAATGGAAGGCTCGGGGGCTGGAGTTGTATTAACTTCCCCACGAGGTGATAAGTTTTGTTATGTTCTCCGCTTAATGTTCCCTTGTACTAACAATGCAGCTGAGTATGAAGCCTTGCTCCATGGTCTCCGGATGGCTAAGGAGATGAATCTAAGTCGAGTTAAGTGCTTCGGTGACTCGGACCTTGTGGCTCAGCAGGTGTCTGGCACTTGGGATTCCAAGGACCCACTCATGGCAGCATATCGTCGTGAGGTGGATATTGTTGCAGGTTATTTCAGAGGCTATCAGGTGGACCACGTGGACCGGCGGAAAAATGAAGCGGCGGACGCTTTAAGCCGGCTGGGCTCTCAGCGCAAACCGGTCCCGCCCAATGTTTTTCTGGATGTGCTACACAACCCGTCGGTCAAGATCCCTGATGAAGAGGATTTGGCTATTCCTGATCCGGAGGCTCAATTGGTGGCAGCTCTTCATGTTATTCTAGATTGGATGCTTCCTTACCTGGCGTACAAGAACCGGGGCGAGTTGCCAGAGGATGAGATTCTGGCCCGGCAGATAATCCGGCGATCCAAGTCCATGGCTATCATCAACGGCGAGTTGCATCATTGCAGTGTATCAGGAGCTTTTCAACGCTGCGTGTCTCCTGAAGAAGGCCGTGAAATTTTGCGTGAGATCCACGAAGGAGATTGTGGTCACCACGCCGGTTCAAAGTCTCTGGTGGCTAAAGCGTTCCGCCATGGCTTCTATTGGTTAACTGCTCATGCTGATGCGGAGGATCTGGTCAGACGATGTGATGGTTGCCAAAGGTTTTCAAGACGTGCTCATGTACCGGCTCAAGAATTGAGAATGATTCCAATTACTTGGCCGTTTGCGACTTGGGGGCTGGATATGGTTGGGCCTTTCAAAAGGTCCAAAGATAAGAAGACCCACCTCCTGGTGGCGGTTGACAAGTTTACAAAGTGGGTGGAGGCAGAACCTGTTAGCAAGTGTGATGCAGCCACGGCGGTTCAATTTATTAAAAAAGTGATTTTCCGGTTTGGCTTTCCACACAGTATCATCACAGATAATGGTACCAATTTGTCCAAAGGTGCTATGAAGGAGTTCTGCGAACGGGAGCACATCCGGCTCGACGTTTCATCAGTGGCACATCCACAGTCCAATGGTCAAGCAGAAAGAGCTAATCAAGAGATCTTGAGAGGCATCAAGCCCCGGCTCATGGTTCCTTTGCAGAGAACGCCGGGCTGTTGGGTAGAAGAATTACCATCTGTGTTATGGAGCATCAATACAACGCCCAACAGATCAACAGGATACACACCGTTCTTCATGGTTTATGGAGCGGAGGCGGTTCTCCCCAGTGATATCCGTCATGATTCACCTCGTGTAACGGCTTATATTGAAGCGGACAACAAGACAGCATGGCAAGATGCTTTGGACCGGTTGGATGAGGAGCGTGATATCGCAGCCGCCCGATCGGCGATTTACCAGCAGGATCTTCGTCGTTATCACAGTCGCCGGGTCAGAACCAGAACCTTTCAGGAGGGAGATTTGGTGCTTCGGCTCATCCAAGATCAGACTGATATGCATAAGTTATCCCCACCTTGGGAGGGGCCTTTTGTGGTCAGCAAGAATCTGCACAATGGGTCATACTATCTAATCGATATTCGAGAACATAAGGACTCACGTACATCAGAGGAGGAGACCAACAGGCCGTGGAACATAGCTCATCTTCGGCCTTATTATACCTGAGCCATTGGTTCTATTTATGTACATATTACAACGATGTATATATTAACTATAATAAACCAGACTCAGCTAAAGTGGGGTATCTGTTCTTTTACATCATGTGTGGTTACACGGAGTTATTCTAAAGCGGCTTCCGGTTTACTCCTTGAGTTCGCTTTGCTAAAAGCATCGTGTTATATCACTTGGAGGATTGGTCGTGTCCGAACCAATACCATGCCTCTTGATAGGCGAGAGCCACCAGATCACTTGGGGACTTGGTCATGTCTGAACCAGTCATGCCTCTTGATCGGCCTAAGGCCACAGAATCACTTGGGGGCTTGGTCAAACCCGAACCATGACCATGCCATTTGGTCGGCATAAATGCCACGGTTTCATTTGGGGACCTGGCTAACTAGAACCATAGTTACACCTAACGGGAGCTTGGTCGTGTTTGGCCATGGTAACGCCATTTGATCAGCTTAAATAAACCTTTTTTGGCAAACGGTTTTGTCATTGCTTTTGCTTCACACTTTTCTTTGAAGGGGGGGTTTTTTGCTTTTTTATTGCATTTTTTAAACCGACAAAGTTTTTTAACCAATCAATTGAAGGAACACAGTTCACGTCAATCCGGAGGCTATTTGCTCGGTTTGATCCTTGTTGTTAACATCCTCCTATGGAGTAACATGGTGTTTATTATAACCCGGCACGGTTTACATGGTAAACCAGCGTCATATATATACAGGAGTTGTTATCTCCTCCAACAGTGTGGGTTTGCAAAACTCCGCTTCAAGATTGGCCAAGCCAACTTCACGCTCAACAATGGCAGGTATTATGTATCTCAAAAATTTGATCATATACTTAAAATTTTGTTTTGGATGTTTTGATTTCATATATGCAGACATCATATTCCGCCTGACGGTACAACCACAGTGGCACTTGACGAATTTTTCATTTCAGAAAGTGTTTTGGAAAGTTCATTACCACAGGAAGAACAAATTAGGCACGAAGTCATATCAACATCAAAGGTATCAGCTAGCCTATTACAAGGAAACATGGTGCCCATAATAATATAATTGTTTTTCGCAAAGGAGAGGCAGTTTTAAAACCGGCTTCCGGTTCAAGCTTGGTCACCAGCCTGGCCTGATGGTTGTGGGTCATCCTGCGCCGCTTCAACCTCCATTTCTCTATCCAGTGGCTGGAAATCCACAGTTGTCCAGTTGATTCCCATTAATGCTTGAAAAACAGCTTCATCATGGATCAGCAATGACAGGTCAATATCGGGAGCGTAAGTATGCTTACGGATTGGAGGGATCAGATTTTCCGATTCATGGATTGGTGCGGCTATTCGCTTGTTCTGGCTGTCATATTGGGCTTGATAATGAGACAAGTCTGCTTCCTCAGCCAATTGACAAGCTAGCGGACGTACCTCCCAGTTTATTGCTTGCAGATCCGCTTCACCAAATTCTGACCCGTCTTCCTTCAAGCTGGGATAGCCCTGAGCCGCTTCAATAGGATCAAAATCCGGCACCCAGGCTTTTGCCCGGATTAAGGCATTGATTGCACCGGTTCGAGCAGCAGATTTCTTTAGCTTTTCAACCCGGGCAGGAAGCACCGACAGTTTCATCGGAGTATCTTGAATCAAAGTGGGCGCCGATTTGTTATGAGATGCGGTACAGATGATCCGTTGGGCACCAGTATACAATTGTTCAACCAATGTATAGGCGGCTTTCAGTTTCTTCCGCACATCTGACCCCAAGTGACCAATGCGTGTCCCTGAAATACCATAAAGGGTTAATAAACCGGCGACTCTGTAAGGAGGCAGAGCCAATTCAGAAGGCAAAGTGGCTTACCAAAGATAGCAGTAGTCATGGCATGCACGTGCCGCTTTATGCTGGTCAGTTCATCCGCCACTGGTTTTAGTGCAGCCTCGGCATCCTCTGCTCGTTTGATCAAAGCGGACTTTTCAGTGGCCCAATCCGCCCACTTCTTCTTGAAGCTCTCCTTAAGCTGTTCCATGGCGCTTAAAGCGTTGGCCAATTCCTCTTTTGCTTTGGAGGTTTCAGCCTGTTGGGTTTTCAGGTTTTCTTGGAGATCGGTGACTTGGTTTTCTTTCGTCTTCAGCTCCGCCTGCATGCATACAGATATATGCTTCAACAAATCGGTATAAGGGTTCAAGTACCAATCACATAACAAGTTATGCACTTAGTACTTGGGGGCTAATGCATATTCGATCTTCATCTTTCAATTGCTTATAAAGTCCCAAGATCAATACAAGTATTCAACTTGGCACTTGGGGGCTAATGGCTATTTTCTCGTATATATTCTGATGCGGCAATTTCAATTACTTAAAGTACCGGTTTAACTACGTTAAGTTGAACCGGCCCTTGGTGGCTACATCAGCGAATTTCAAAGCATCAAGATTTATATTGGTAAGTCCCGGTTTGAAAGAATATTACAAACCGGCCCTTGGGGGCTAGGAGAGTTAGCAAGAATGGAAGCATACAAGCAGGAAGGAGCATATGGAAGTTACCTCATATTTCTCTTTCATCATATTAACCAGACCGGCTTCATAGTCACGACTGGTATACAACCGGTTCAGATAGCCGGAATGGATATCTTGGGCGTTCAGAGCAGCATAAGTCGTCAGATCAGCGTTCCACTTGCCTTTGCCAAAGGCAGCAAATCCTTCCTTGGCAGAATGTTTGGATAAAGCGACAGGATTGCTTGGTTCAGTATGGCCAGTGCCAGTAATGACAACCTCATCATCCTGGGTACCGCCGGTTTGCACTGGGGCTGTTGGCTTGTTAGTAGGTTTTGCTGGACCGGTGGAGCTTTCAATCCGGATGGAACCTGTGGGATGATTGACAGGACCTGAGGCGTCAGTAGGTCTCTCTTCAGCAATAAGATCATCGTCCTGCTGCGGTGGATCATTGGGTATATCCTCAGGAATAGCCGCTTCAAGATTGGGTGTCTTGCCTGGTTCAAGAATGACATCTTCTTCGACCGCTTTGTCCAGGCGGGCCTTCTTGCTTGGCCTAGGTTTGGCCCTAAGGAGAATAACAAAATCAAATACAGCATATGTTCTAAGGCGATGTACTGCAAACATCACAATAAGTATAGCTTACCCAAGCACCGTTTTGAGCGGTGGGAGCTAAGTAGCCGATGACTCGCCAGAAGATGAGTGGGAAGTAACCTGGTAATCGGAGTCAGAAGGATTAAGAGGTTGACGAAAGCAGCCCGCTTTAGGACAAGCACTGACAAGCAAATTAGAGACCTCTGAATGGCGTTTCCAAACCGGACTGTTCGGTAAACCGGCGGAGGTAACTACCTGGCCGCTGTGCCGGGTGGTGTGACGAGCTTCGTGTTGTTGGGTCTTCATAAGAAGTTTAGGGTCCAAATAAACAAGAGGATGAGAAAATTTAACTTTCCGGTTTGCCTGACGGATTTTTTGTGAAGGCAAAGTTTCTGAATCGGAAGAGAGAATAATTACCTCTGCAACATCCGCGTGGCTGGCTTCGGCATCATCCTGACAAATATCATCATCAATAAGACGCATGAAAAATAAACCAAGTGAATCAAGCTCTACCTCAAAGTCCGGATTATCCACCTCATCATCAGGGGCCGGATTAGAAGATGCAGTGGTTCTTTTCTTATGGGCAGTCTTCTTCACAGCTTTAGTCTTTTGCCGTGTTGCTCTTTCCGGTTTGTTTGGTTTTTCTGGTTTCTCCTGCGTCAATTTCTTGCTCCAAAACGGATCATTGCCCTGATTACACAGACACTGATATTAAACAAAGACCAGATATATCGTTAACAGATTCAGCAAAAAGAAAAATCAAAGTCTTACAGGTGGCGGTTTGTTGGTGGCACAGAAGGGAAGCAGGCCGTTTCTAGCACAGGCGTGTTCCGGTTCATTCAGCATCTTATTCACAACTTCTGTGATTTCTTCATCGGTGAGCTGGATTTTGGAATGTCGCAGTGGGTCATCAACACTACCAGTATACTCGCACATCAAACCGGAGCGCTGACTACGGGGCAGTATGCTCCATGATATCCAACAGCGAGCGAGATCAACCCATGTTAAACCGTTGGCCATAAAGGCTCTGAGCTTTGACAGTTGAGGAGCATATTTACTTCTCTCCTGTGCAGTCAATCTTTGTGGAAAAGGGAGTGTATTGCTGAGCCGCTCCGGTCGAAAGCCAGGCAAGGGATTCTCACCAGTAGGGGAGGTGTCTTTGCAGTAGAACCATGTCTGATTCCATTCTTTGGGGTGGCTATGCAGTTTGGCATGAGGGTATGTGACCTCTTTCCTCTTCTGAATCGCCACGCCACCCAACTCCGTATTGGAGCTGTCAGTAAACTCAGTACGGCGGTTTAGATGGAAAAGGTCTCTGAACAATTCCACTGTGGGCTCCTCTTGAAAGAACGCTTCACAGAGCACTTGGAAGTGACACATATTTGTAACAGAGTTGGGGCCAGTATCTTGTGGATGGAGCTGGAAATCGGCTAAAACATCCCGGTAAAATTTAGAACCGGGCGGTTTAAAGCCCCGGGCTAAGTGATCTACGAAAACAACAACCTCTCCTTCTTGAGGTGTGGGAGGGCATTCTTTGCCAGGAGCCCTCCAATGGATGGTATCTTTGCTGCCTAAAGCGCCAATCAGGACTAAATCGTCCAGTTCAGCCTCTGTGACGCGAGAAGGAACCCAATTGCACTCATACACTTGCTTGGCCATGATGGAATCTACAAGCAACAAGCATCTGGCGGTTCAATAAGGGGACTAATGGCATATACCGGTTTGGAAAAAAATTCTATAAGGTTAAACCGCCTGATCTAAGCATTGCGGATGGACAAGTACGCAGAAACAGGTTTCACAAGATTTCCTTATGGCATTGGATCTGAAGCAAGTTCAGAAAAGAGATAAATACTTAGAGGTTCAAAGGAGCAGTACCGAACCAATGAGCAAAACGTTCATATAGATCTATGGTTTTGAGATGCATAAGTGAAGGCGAAGGTCAAACAACTATCATTGCACAGAGTAAGGATTTGCGGATTCAGCTAAAGATCTATCGTATGAGCAAGAGGTAGAAGATGAACACTGAAGAACTGCGAAACCCTAGGTCAGATCTGCGGGGGAAAGGATAGAAGATTTACCGAAGCTGAGGAAGATGCGGAAGGTTGCCGCGATGCTCTGGTGCGTTCAGGTTGATGCAGCGGCCAAGGATGAGGCAGAGGTCGACGGCGGCGGCGGAGCTCCGAGGCGGGCGACGCGAGGAAGATGAAGAAGGAACGGAAGGAGAAAAGAAATGACCCTTCGGTCCTATTTATAAGGCGAAAGAACATGAGTCAGGCGCGACAATCAAGGGGCCACGAAACGGAGCTGTCGCCTCGATTTCCGCCGATCTATTAAACAAAGAAGCATAATGGATAGCTTCATTATGACAGGTGACGTCACTCCGGTTTGCAGTAATCAGAGAAGATGACATCATGGCGGTTTAGCAATTTAAGAGAAGACGTTGAAGATGAAGTTTTTGTTAAAACATTGACATGAACCCGTTCAAATCAATCTGGGGCCTAATGTTGGGGATATTACTGCTGGGCGTAAACCGGCCTATCTGGGCCGGGTCAACTTCATCAGTAGTTCCAGAAGTGATAAAGCCCAAGAAGGCAGCTGAGAGCCTAAGGCCCGTAGCCAGTTCAAGACTGGTAGCTGTAAACTGGAATTTGTATATAAACTTGTATTGTAAGTTAGGAATAAGGAGAGACCAACCCGGATACGAATATCGACCGGTGTTGGGACTCTGTGAACTGACGGGAGTCACCCGTGTATATAAGGGGACGACCCGGCGGTGGTTCAAGGACAACAGACAACAACTCGAGACATAGGCGAAGCTTGTTTGCTCCCTAGTCATCGAAACCCCATCAATTCCATCACAACTAGACGTAGGCTTTTACCTTCATTGAAGGGGCCGAACTAGTATAAACTCTATTGCGTCCCTGTGTCCGCTGTAACCCCTTCAAGCTAACCCGTCGCGATGGCTCCACGACTAAGTCCTTTCTCTAGGACATCTGCCGTGACAAAACCATGACAGGTAGTAAAGGTAAATTCTCTCTATAGATATGATAAAGCTGAAATCCCATTTACTAAGTTTGCTAGCCCATGCTTAGATGAGTTTGATAAATTTATGGTTAAGCAAGAAGATTTTAATGCTTATTTTGGTAGACAATTGAAATACAATTCAAATATGCTTGAACACTTGGGTGATTATATGGCTAATGTCAAAGGTGAACTTAAACTTATTAGTAAACATGCTTATATGGTTACCACTCAAGTAGAACAAGTACTTAAAGCTCAAAATGATTTGCTCAATGAATTGAATAGTAAGAATAATGATAATGCTGTTAGAGTGGCTACTAGAACTGGTAGAATGACTCAGGAACCTTTGTATCCTGAAGGCCACCCTAAGAGAATTGAGCAAGATTCTCAGAGAAATAATATAGATGCACCTAGTCCTTCTAAAAGGAAGAAAAAGAAAAATGGTAGGACTTTGCATGCTTCTAGTGAACCTGTTATTGAAACACCTGAGAATCCAAATGATATTTCTATCTCTGATGCTGAAATACAATCTGGTAATGAACCTGAAACTAGTAATAATGTTAATGATAATGTTCATGATGATGCTCAACCTAGTAATGATAATGATATAGAAATTGAACCTGTTATTGATCTTGATAACCCACAATCAAAGAATCAACGTTATGATAAGAAAGACTTTGTTGCTAGGAAACATGGTAAAGAAAGAAAACCATGGGTACAGAAACCCATGCCTTTTCCTCCCAAACCATCCAAGAAAAAGGATGATGAGGATTTTGAGCGCTTTGCTGAAATGATTAGACCTATCTTTTTGTGTATGCAATTAACTAATATGCTCAAAACGAATCCTTATGCTAAGTATATGAAAGATATTGTTACAAATAAAAGAAAGATACCGGAAGCTGAAATTTCCACCATGCTTGCTAATTATACTTTTCAGGGTGGAATACCAAAGAAACTTGGAGATCCCAGTGTACCAACTATACCATGCTCCATTAAAAGAAACTATGTTAAAACTGCTTTATGTGATCTTGGAGCCGGTGTTACTGTTATGCCTCTCTTTATATCATAGACTTGATTTGAATAAGTTGACACCTACTGAAATATCTTTACAAATGGCTAATAAATCAACTACTATACATGTCGGTATTTGTGAGGATGTGCCTATTGTAGTTGCAAACATTACTATTTTAACGGACTTTGTTATTCTTGATATTCCCGAGGACAATAGTATGTCTATTATTCTTGGAAGACCCTTTTTGGATACTGCATGGGCTGTTATTGATTGCACTAAAGGCAATGTCACTTTTCATGTTAATGGTAATGAGCATACGGTACACTTCCCGAGGAAACAACCTCAAGTTCATAGTATCAACTCTATTGGAAAAATTCCATCGATTATATTTGGAGGTTATGAATTTCCTCTTCCTACTGTCAAGAAGAAATATGATATTCTTATTATTGGGGATGTGCATATCCCCTTTGAGGTAACATAGTGTTATTCGAAATTTCTCCAGTTCCATGCTATTTGGAATTAGTTCGTTAACAAGACTTGATCAACCTTGTTAGTGGATTCCTTTTGATGAGGATGAGATGGATGAAACTAGAAGGCACAACCTTCTGTACCCTACTTTTACTTTCTGTTATTTATGTTAAATAAAATAAAAATAGTATTTTTCTGTCTGTATCTGATTTATCCGTGCAATAGAAAAATACCCCGAAAATAAAAGTTCTCCAAATGCCCTGAAATTTAAATATGATTTTTTCTGGAATATTTGAGAATATTTGGCACTGAGAACACAACAGGAGGAGCTGGCCTGACCACGAGGGTCAGGGGTGCGCCCTACCCCCCTGGGCACGCCCCCTGCCTCGTGGGCCCACGATGGCCCTCCTCCACTTATCCTTGCACCCACACACTCCTTCTTCCTCCCACAAACATGAATATCCAGCTCAAACCCGAGTCCAAGCTCATTTTGCTGCCATTTTCGATCTCCTTGCTCAAAGCCCCTCTCACAAAACTGCTTGGGGAGATTGTTCCTTGGTATGTGACTCCTCCATTGGTCCAATTAGTTTTTTGTTCTAGTGCTTTATTCATTGCAAATTTGTGCTGGTTAGGTGACCCTGTTCTTGAGCTTGCATGTCAAATTTATATGGTCAAAAGTAGTTTTGATGCATGATATAGGCTCTAGGCACTTGTAGGAGTAGTTGCTATCAATATTATTGAGCTTTGTTCAGTTTTATTTTGAAGTTACTAAAAATTTCAGAATTTTTCAGAAAATAATGAAGAGATTTTTTAGGGGCTCATTGAGCCAAAGCTCGAAGGAAAAGGCACAGAAGCCCAAGTATAATCTGCCTCGCACCGCGAAGGTTCGGCCGTGTGAATGGCCTTCCGATGATTTCTTGAGAGCAGCCGGGATTTATGATGATTTTTATGAATTGGCTGAGAATGCAGGCCTCACCACCTTCCTCCACGACCAACGTGAACAGTATCTCTTACTCACAAATATCTTTGTGCAAAACTTTCATTTCCATTCTAGGAGCTTACCACCTACGGTGGAGTTTTATTTATATGATGAGCATAAGGAGATGTCACTTTATGACTTTTGTCGGGTTTGTTTGGTCCCTTTCGAGGGCACGACAGAGGAACCACACCGCAGCGATGTGGATGGGTTTATTGATACCATCACTGTAGGGGAAACGAGGAAGGTTTCTGATGCACGAATCACTAGCATACATTTTCCTGTTTTACGCTACTTTGCAATATTTGCTAGTCGTTGCTTAATTGGTCGCGGAAACTGTGGAAACCTTAGTGTTCCTGATATTATTATTTTGTTCCACGGTTTATTCAGTGATAACTCTGTTAGTATGGGCGGTATTATTCCTAAACGGTTAAGTCTGAACCGTACAAAGGGCCCCATCTTTGGAGGCATCTATGCTTCACGCCTAGCTGCATATTTTAACATACCTATTAGGCATTATGAGAAGGAAGAAAAATTGTTGCCTCGTGTTTATTTAGATTATAAGAGTATGGTAGCACATGATTTTATTGTTAAGAATAGGGAAGGGGAGCTTAAATACAAATTGTTCTTTGATAAACATCATCCTGAGACTATTACCCTGCCTGCTCCTTCCTTGTTTGATTTATCTATAGGCCAGTACCTTGTTCTGTTAGAGGCTATTCACGCCTATCGGAACCCTACATCAGCCATAGAGCCAGAGTCGGAACCACAAGTTGATCCTCCACGACAGTCTAATTACCATTGGGACCCGGAAATGATTGCCAACCAGTGGCAGTCAGAGTCTTCCTCTTCGCAGTACGACCCCAACTATTACTATGGATATCCGCCAGGCCAACCGTGGCCATAGACCAACTTAGGCCAAAAGCCTAAGCTTGGGGGAGTACGTATTTCTCACCGACATTACATTTATGTTCACACACTCATTGCTAGATGTCGGTGCTCATACTTTTTCATTGTATCATCCATGCTAGTTTACTTCCATTTTATGCTTTCTTCTTGTGTGTTTAATAAACCTTAAGAAAAAACAAAAAAATTAGTTGTAGCTTTTAGCTAGTTTACTTTCCATGCTTGTAGTAGTAATTAAAAAGAAAACCCAAAAAGATTTCCTGTTCTTCTTTTGCTTGTTGGGAGCTTTCCCGTGTAAATAGTTTTATTTCTTTTCTTTTCTTTGGGGGTCGATAGGAGAAGACCATAATTAAATTGTTGAAGTCGCTCTTATATGCATTATTATTGATCTAACAAAAGAGCCCATATATCCTTGTCTTCTCCTGTTTATTGAATGCTTGCAGATTCCAGCTTAGTCCAATGCACGTGCACTATTATTATTATTCACACTATTCGGTCGTGCAAGTGAAAGGCAATTATGACGATATATGATGGACTGACTGAGATGAGAAAAGCTGGTATGAACTCGACCTCTTTTGTTTTTGTAAATATGATTACTTCATTGTTCTTGATTCAGCTTATTATGAATAAACATGTTTGCAATGACAACTAGAGATCATAGTTCCTTGTGCCATGCTTGATTAGCTAGGAGCTTATAATGGTTTACCTTGCGTGCCAACATGCTATTAAAATGGTTGTGATGTGGTATGATAGGGTGGTATCCTCCTCTGAATGATTTAAGTGACTTGACTTGGCGCATGTTCACGCATGTAGTTGAAAAAAATCAACATAGCCTTTACGATATTTATGTTCATGGTGGATTATATCCTACTCATGCTTGCATTCGGTGTTGATTAATTTTAATGCATGTTCATGATTGTTGTCGCTCTCTAGCTGGTCGCTTCCCAGTCTTTTGCTAGCCTTCACCTAACTCCTAGCTCGGCGGCATACATAGGAATAGAAACGCAATGTAATATATTAGAGGTAATAGTGATCGGCGGACGGGCCCTTAACAGAGGGTTTTGAGAAGTCGCCATAATATATTAGCTTGATGCTAGATAAGTCCCAGATGGTACTTATTGTTGTCCGAAGACGCGTTTGCCCATAGTTCGGTCCAGCCGAACACCGAGCACTTTGAATTTTCTGCATTGTATAGGCAATGCAGTAGCCCCCGAGACACTGGTCGGGTGGCAACACCAGATCAGGGGATCGATACGCCCCTTTTAATATTAGTGAATGATAAGCCTGAAGCCTAGTAGCCCCGAGCCTTAATGTGGGCACAGGTGGCCGAATTAAGGATCGATATCCAGAGTAAAATCACAAATTATGTGTACGTATCCAAGTACTGTACATCATTAATGCTCGGATCCGCATTGTACAAAACTTTGTTGACCGACCATCGGCTTCAACCTCCTCGGCCAGAAACTGGGGAGTGTTTGTCCTACTTTATAAAGTCGTTATAAGGGCAAAGATTTATGGAAAACAAGGCAATCCGGCCATACAGTTTTATAAACAAAGGTACGCGGAGAGATATGAAACATCTTCCAAAGAAAATAATCCCGCTATCGGTTCCTTTCTTTGGGTTGTCATGCTGATCATGATCATGAAACCTCACCTCCAATGAATGTGGGAGGAAAATATTGAGGATTTAGTTCGGGGAAAGTTCCCCAACTCTATGGTATTAATGAACCAAAATTTTCACTTCCATCGTTACCGACCAATTATATCCTTTAAGATCGCTAGCTTTCGGCTTCACCCAGTCTGAGGTACTAACTCGGATGACCTGGTAGTAACAATCATAGAGGTGCTCCCTTTACCGCCTAGCCGAACAATCGGGAACGTAGGGGTAAGCACAGGAGCCAGGCAACCCAGCTTGGCTAAAATCTTAAGTCAAATTGATGCATATTTATGGCTTTATAACGATGATTATGGAAGGTAGCCCTCGTATATAAAATATGAATGCCAATGATATATTTATTTTGACTCCATTGCGACCGTTTATCACTTGAAAGTGGCCCATCGTCGGCTTCCACCCCCTTGTAGATGCTACGCAGGGTGTTTCCGCAATAACAAGACAACCCTTAGCCGACGTCTCGGTGCCCGAAGGCGGTTGTGTTAGCAGAAACGAGGCAATCAAATATGCGGGCTTTATAACTTTCACCTAGTCATAGGAGCTTTAAACTAGGGAAGCTAGCTATGAGCCCCCGGTTAGTGTTCGGCACCGACCGAAGTCTAGCCATTATCACTTTGGCCAATGTTATGAAAGGCCCATCATTTAACATGGGGTAATCGGTATCGATCTATAGTTTGATACCGTCATCGGATCGCTGACCAGTTTACGCCCATTGTGATAGTCAGTTTTCGGCTTTCTCCACTGAGGTGCTTAACCATTCGAGCTGGAAGCACAATCGTAGTGGTTCTCCCTTTGCACACCTAGCCGAACAAAGAGGAACGTAGGAGGCAAGCACAGGAGCCGGGCAACCCAACTATTGACCAAAGACACAATTCGAAACCAATGCATATATAGCAATATCCAAGAATTTTTGTGCCGAATCTCTAAAGGTGTCCAGCTCTGCACTACGTGACTTATGCTGGAAACAAACAAATAGTTTAAAAGTGCCATAGGCTTGAAAAACCCAAAAAATTCAGTAAAAACTTTACGCCCGAACTAAATCAAGTCATTTGGTGCCAATCCGAAAATTGGTCTTACTTTTGTGCTTCTGTCGTGCATTAATATGACACATCCGATCTCAAGACTTCAAGCGGGTCATCCTACGGCTGCAACCTCCTATCCCGAAGGCGAAGTACTGCTCGTTAGACCAGTTTAGCAAACGAAAGTCGAGCGATCACTAGAGAGAAAATGGGCTATCCGGCTATTGACCACACACTCGCGTCAAAAAATGAGTGATAGAAAAAGATTTTGCAACGACTAGGAAGAAAACACATTTACTATAAAACGGCTCATATAAATTTAAGAGCCCCCAGTAAACTTGGGTAAAAGAATTTTATGTATAATGATTGTATGTACCGAAGTACTTATATCATATATGTGTTCACCCGAACTTTTAAATGCGTCTTAACCGACCATCGACTTCTCCCTCTTCGGTCAAGGGCCGAAAAGTGTTATGTACTCCACCTGTCGAGAATATCGACGGTGCTTACGATAACTAGGCAATCAGGCCATAAGGCTGTAACAGACAAAGCGCCCTCAGGGAACTTATGCTATATTACTGACGAAGTGTAAGAAGCATCTTCGAAGAAAATAGTACCCCCATCGATACCTTTCTTCGGTTGTTCATTGTTACTATGATACTTGTGCCATAGATTTTTGTACTCATGAGTTCCGTTGTGTGCCGACCATGATTGAAAACAATAAGAGCGCTAGCTTTCGGCTTCACCCAGTCTGAGATCCGAGCTCGGATGACCCGATCGTGACAATCGCAGAGGTGCTCCCTTTACTCCCTAGCCAAACAATCGGGAACGTAGGGGTAAACACAGGAGCAAGGCAACCCAGCTTGCGGAACACTTAAGTCAACATGGTGCATATTGTGGCGTAATACACGAATAAGGAACGAAGCCATACAAGTATAATTATATGCAAGAGGAAAGGCTTCATAAAGGAAGACCCCAAGTAAACAGGGCATTTGAATTTGTGTGTCACAAACAAAGTTTTGACAAGGAGGTTTTTCACAAAAAAATTTTTGCCAAAAAAGTATAATGCTTGGTCGAACCGAACAAAATTGAAAACTAAAAGTTTTTGAGCATGAAAGCAACTTAGCTGGTTAATGTGCTCGGTATTGATGACGTGGTCCGAGCTTACGGCGGGATGAGCTCCCAGCCCCCAAGCCGGTCCCGAGGTGGTAGAGCAAAGAGCTCGACACTCCGAAGTGGCGACATAGCACGGCCGATGCAGGCCGGCAATGTGATGCCGAAGTACCCGGCGTGGGTTAATGAAGTGATGACGAAGCCTCCGGTCTAGCCGAGGTGACGTGGTATGTCGATTCGCCAAGGTGACAGCGTTGCCCAATCCGGATCATTTACTTGGGCGCAGAAGATAGTGCAAGCCGGAGATAATAGTAATAATAATAATATTTTTTAAAAAGGATGCATGATTAATAATTTATGCAAAGTGAGTAATGAAATAAATATGGCATGTTGTCGAACACTCGATGAGGTAGCGCTCCCTCAGCGATGCCGAAGTCCCGAGGCAACCGAACATGTCAGTATGGCAATTCGACTAACAAGGTGATCACACGAGCCGATTTAGGCCGATTGGGACGATGACATCGGCTTGCCAAAGTGACTGTGTGACGCAGTCGAAGTCGATTAGAGAAACTCCAATGGGGCGACCCATTTCGTCCGCGGCCATCCGTTTGGGTCAACGCGGACAAAAAAGCCGGCCCAACGCGCCGACCCAAACGGACGCGCGTCCGCTTTCGTCCGCCTGCCGACCCATTCCCGGCCCATTTTTTGCCTGATTTGCGTCAGCGCGGACACAAGACGGACGCGCACGCGCTCGCCCTATTTCCTCACCGGGCCCGCTGGTCGGTGGCACATTGGATTCACAGCCTCGCCCGCCTGCTACGTCGCCGAGGCCGCCGGCCATTTTTTCAGATAAAGATGGATACATTGATAGTTCTAGCATACACAGATAAAAGAAAAGATCACTACTCGTCGCTTTCTGACTCCGACTCAGTAATGTCCTCCTCCGATGTCTTAATGTAGGCGTCAGCATGCTGTTAGTCTTCAAAGTCCCAACCCAACGTTTCTCGTAGCTTCAGTTTCAATTGAGTTGCCTACTTCCGCGAACGCTTGTCCTCCCGATAGGCGGCTCGCTCCCTCCTCCTCGCGTCCCTCTCCAACCTCCTTTGCTTGTAGAACTGGCGCTCGTCGACGATGTCCTACGGGAAGCCTCCGCGGCACACCATCAAGGATTCCACGTCCTTCTCCACGATGGCGAGGCGACGTTGCCGCCTCCGGATGACACGACGATCCTCGTCGGTGAAAAGCCGCGGGAGAGGCGCCAGATCCTGTGCCCGCTGGCTCAACACGTTGGGAAAATTCATATCCCGACGAGGCCTCAGGAGGCGCCACGCCGCCACGTCGTGCACGCGGGCCGCCTCCTTTGTGGTGTCGAAGGTGCCGAGGATGAGACGTTTCTCGCAAAACCAGATCTCGGAGGAGAAGGCGCCGGAGCGGCACTCGCGAACTCCGCGAAAATCTGAAGCGCCCAGGCGGCGGATCGACATGGTGGCGCAGAGGCAGTGAGAGTGGGTGGCGGACAGAGTGTGGAGGGAGCACCTTCTTTCTAACGAGCGCCGGTCGCGGCGCGTGCGTGAACCTTTCCCGCGCGCTGGAGCGCCAAAACCAGCGCGCGCTAGGCCGCTTTCCCCCGCGCGCGCGAACCTTGCCTGTGGGCTGGAGCACCAAAACCAGGGCGACGACATGATCTAAAACGCGAGCGGTCATGAAATGGGTCGACCCGTCGGGCGTACTGCCGACCCAAAATTAAAAGAGGGCGGATGGCGGGCGGGCGGCTGATACCTCTTGAGCTTGCGTTGGATTTCCCCGAAGAGGAAGGGATGATGCAGCAGAGTAGCGTAAGTATTTCCCTCAGTTTTTGAGAACCAAGGTATCAATCTAGTAGGAGGCCACGCTCAAGTCCCTCGTACCTGCACAAAACGATAGCTACTCGCAACCAACGCGATTAGGGGTTGTCAATCCCTTCATGGTCACTTACGAGAGTGAGATCTGATAGATATAATATTTTTGGTATTTTTGGTATAGAGATGCAAAGTGAAAAGTAAAAGGAAAAGTAAGAAAGCAAAGCAAGATTAAAGTGATGGAGATTGATATGATGAGAATAGACTCGGGGGCCATAGGTTTCACTAGTGGCTTCTCTCAAGAGCATAAGTATTCTACGGTGGGTGAACAAATTACTGTTGAGCAATTGACAGAATTGAGCACAGTTATGAGAATATCTAGGCATGATCATGTATATAGGCATCACGTCCGTGACAAGTAGACCGAAACGATTCTGCATCTACTATTATTACTCCACTCATCGACCGCTATCCAGCATGCATCTAGAGTATTAAGTTAAAAATAGAGTAACACTTTAAGCAAGATGACATGATGTAGAGAGATAAATTCATCCAATATGAAATAAACCCCATCTTGTTATCCTCGATGGCAACGATACAATACGTGCCTTGCTGCCCCTTCTGTCACTGGGAAAGGACACCGCAAGATCGAACCCAAAGCTAAGCACTTCTCCCATGGCAAGAACTACCAATCTAGTTGGCCAAACCAAACGGATAATTCGAAGAGACTTGCAAAGATAACCAATCATACATAAAAGAATTCAGAGAAGATTCAAATATTATTCATAGATAGACTTGATCATAAACCCACAATTCATCAGTCTCAACAAACACACCGCAAAAAGAAGAAGATTACATCGAATAGATCTCCACGAGAGAGGGGGAGAACTTTGTATTGAGATCCAAAGAGAGAGAAGAAGCCATCTAGCTAATAACTATGGACCCGAAGGTCTGAGGTAAACTACTCACACTTCATCGGAGAGGCTATGGTGATGTAGAAGCCCTCCGTGATGACGGCTCTCTCCGGCGGAGCTCCGGAACAGGCCCCAAGATGGGATCTCGTGGATACAGAAAGTTGCGGTGGTGGAATTAGGTTTATGGCTCCTGTTCCGATTGTTTGGGGGTATGTAGGTATATATAGGAGGAAGGAGTATGTCGGTGGAGCACCGAGGGGCCCACGAGGCAGGGGGCGCGCCCCCCACCCTCGTGATCGCCTCTTTGACTCCTTAGAGTAGGGTTCAAGTCTCCTGGATCATGTTCGGTGAGAAAATCACGTTCCCGAAGGTTTTATTCCATTTGGACTCCGTTTGATATTTTCTTTCTCCGAAATACTGAAATAGGCAAAAAACAGCAATTCTGGGCTGGGCCTCCGGTTAATAGATTAGTCCCAAAAATAATATAAAAGTGGAAAATAAAGCCCAATATAGTCCAAAACAGTAGATAATATAGCATGGAGCAATCAAAAATTATAGATACGTTGGAGACGTATCAGGCATCCCCAAGCTTAATTCCTGCTCGTCCTCGAGTAGGTAAATGATAAAAAGAGAATTTTTGATGTGGAATGCTACTTGGTATAATTTCAATGCAAATCTTCTTAATTGTGATATGAATATTCAGATTCGAAAGATTCAAGACAAAAGTTTATATTGACATAAAAAATAATAAAACTTCAAGCATACTAACAAAGCAATTATGTCTTCTCAAAATATCATGGCCAAAGAAAGTTATCCCTACAAAATCATATAGTCTGGCTATGCTCTATCTTCACCACACAAAGTATTTAAATCATGCACAACCCCGATGACAAGCCAAGCAATTGTTTCATAACTTTTTCAAAACTTTTTCAATCTTCACGCAATACATGAGCGTGAGCCATGGATATAGCACTATAGGTGGAATAGAATGGTGGTTGTGGAGAAGACAAAAAGGAGAAGATAGTCTCACATCAACTAGGCGTATCAACGGGCTATGGAGATGCCCATTAATAGATATCAATGTGAGTGAGTAGGGATTGCCATGCAACGGATGCACTAGAGCTATAAGTATATGAAAGCTCAAAAAGAAACTAAGTGGGTGTGCATCCAACTTGCTTGCTCATGAAGACCTAGGTCAATTTGAGGAAGCCCATCATTGGAATATACAAGCCAAGTTCTATAATGAAAGATTCCCACTAGTATATGAAAGTGATAACATGAGAGACTCTCTACTATGAAGATCATGGTGCTACTTTGAAGCACAAGTGTGGTAAAAGGATAGTAACATTGTCCCTTCTCTTTTTTTTCTCTCATTTTTTTATTTGGGCCTTTTCTCTCTTTTTTATGGCCTCTTTTCTTTCTCTTTTTATTTGGGCTTCTTTGGCCTCTTTTATTTATTTTTCGTCCGGAGTCTCATCCCGACTTATGGGGGAATCATAGTCTCCATCATTCTTTCCTCACTTGGGACAATGCTCTAAAAATAATGATCATCACACTTTTATTTTTCTTACAACTCAACAATTACAACTCGATACTTAGAACAAAATATGACTCTATATGAATGCCTCCGGTGGTGTACCGGGATATGCAATATGGCAATGATGAATGTGTCATGATAAACAGAACGGTGGAAAGTTGCATGGCAATATATCTCAGAATGGCTATGGAAATGCCATAATAGGTAGGTATGGTGGCTGTTTTGAGGAAGGTATATGGTGGGTGTATGATACCGGCGAAAGGTGCGCGGTATTAGAGAGGCTAGCAAAGGTGGAAGGGTGAGAGTGCGTATAATCCATGGACTCAACATTAGTCATAAAGAACTCATATACTTATTACAAAAATCTAGAAGTTATCAAAGCAAAGTATTACGCGCATGCTCCTAGGGGAATAGATTGGTAGGAAAAGACCATCGCTCGTCCCCGACCACCACTCATAAGGAAGACAATCAATAAATAAATTATGCTCCGACTTCATCACATAACGGTTCACCATACGTGCATGCTACGGGAATCACAAACTTTAACACAAGTATTCTTTAAATTCACAACTACTAAACTAGCATGACTCTAATATTATCACCTCCATATCTCAAAAAAATTATCATGCTTCAATCTTTTCTTAGTATTCAACACACTCAAAAGAAAGTTTCACAAATCTTGAATACCGAGCATATTATTATTAAGCAAATTACCATGCTATTAAGAGACTCTCAAAATAATTTAAGTGAAGCATGAGAAATCAATAGTTTCTTTAAAAAAAATCCACCACTGTGCTCTAAAAGATCTAAGTGAAGCACATAGAGCAAAATTATAATGCTCAAAAGATATAAGTGAAGCACATAGAGCAAAACTACTTAGCTCAAAAAGATATAAGTGAAGCACATAGAGCATAACTACATAGCTCAAAAGATATAAGTGAAGCACATAGAGTATTCTATCAAATTTTAATTCATGTATGGCTCTCTCAAAAGGTGTGTACAGCAAGGATGATTGTGGCATACTAAAACACAAAGACAAAAATAATACAAGACGCTCCAAGCAAAACACATATCATGTTGGTGAATAAAAATATAGCTCCAAGTAAATTACCGATGGAAGTGGACGAAAGAGGGGATGCCTTCCGGGGCATCCCCAAGCTTTGACTTTTTGATGTCCTTGGATTATCTTGGGGGTGCCATGGGCATCCCCAATCTTAGGCTCTTGCCACTCCTTGTTCCATAATCCATCAAAAGAATTCACCCAAAACTTGAAAACTTCACAACACAAAACTCAATAGAAATCTCATGAGCCCCGTTAGAAAAAGAAAACAAAAGACCACTTCAAGGTACTGTAATGAACTCATTCTTTATTTATATTGGTGTTAAACCTACTATATTCCAACTTCTCTATGGATTATAAACTATTTTACTAGCCATAGATTCATCAAAATAAGCAAACAACACACGAAAAACAGAATCTGTCAAAAACAGAACAGTCTATAGTAATCTGTAACTAACCCAAACTTCTGGAACCCCAAAAATTCTAAAATAAATTTCTGGACGTGAGGAATTTATCTATTAATCATCTGCAAAAATAATTAACTAAATATAACTTTCCAAATAAAAATGACAGCAGTTCTCGTGAGCGCTAAAGTTTCTGTTTTTTACAGCAAGTTCAACAAGACTTTCCCCAAGTCTTCCCAATGGTTCTACTTGGCTCAAACACTAATTAAACACAAAAAACACAACCAAAACAGAGGCTAAATAATTTATTTATTAAATAACAGCAAGGATAAATATTGGGTTGTCTCCCAACAAGCGCTTTTCTTTAAAGCCTTATAGCTAGGCATAATATTTCAATGATGCTCACATGAAAGACAAGGATTGAAGCACAAAGAGAGCATCATAAAACATGTGACAAACACATCTAAGTCTAAAATACTTCCTATGCGTAGGAATCTTATAGGCAAACAACTTATCAAGGCAAGCAACAACTAGCATATGCAAGGAAGCGTAAACAAACAATAGCAATCTCAACATAACAAGAGGTAATTTAGTAACATGAAAATTTCTACCACCATATTTTCCTCTCTCATAATAATTGTATGTGGGATCATAAGAAAATTCAACAAAATAGCTATCACATAAAATATTTTCAACACGATCCACATACATGTAAAGTTGACACTCTTTCAAAATAGTGGGATTAACATTAACTAAAGTCATGACTTCTCCAAACCCACTTTTATCAAAAATTTCATAAGATTGGACGTTCTCCAAATATGTGGGATCTAAAGTTGACATTCTTCCAAATCCACTTTCAATAATATTGCAAACACTATTATCAATCTCATATTCATCATGGGGCTTAAATAAGTTTTCAAGATCATAAGAAGAATCACCCCAATCATGATCATTGCAACAAGTAGAGGACATAGCAAAACTAGCATCCCCCAGCTTAGCGTTTTGCATATTATTAGCACAATTGACATTAATAGAATTTATAATAGAATCATTGCAATCATGCTTTCTATTCAAATATCTATCGTGAATCACTTTATGAGGTAAATCATCACACTTTTTAGATTCACGAATTTCAAGCAAAACTTCATAAAGATAATCTAGTGCACAAAACTCACTAGCAATTGGTTTATCATAATTGGACCTCTTAAAAATATTAGCAAGTGGATGAGGATCCATAGATCTTAGGTTCTCTGTTTAGTAATAAATAAACAACTATTCTAACCATACGAGCAAACAAGAAGCAAGCGGGCAAAAAGAGGGAAATAGAGAAAGAGAGGGAGGAGGAGAAGGAGATTGGGAAAGAGAGGGTGAATAAAACGGCAAGGGTGAATTGGGGGGAGAGGAAAACAAGAGGCAAATGGCAACTAATGTAATGCGAGAGATAGGGATTGTGATGGGTACTTGGTATGTTGACTTTTTGCATAAACTTTCCGGCAACGGCGCCAGAAATTCTTCTTGCTACCTCTTGAGCTTGCGTTGGATTTCCCCAAAGAGGAAGGGATGATGCAGCAGAGTAGCGTAAGTATTTCCCTTAGTTTTGAGAATCAAGGTATCAATCCAGTAGGAGGCCACGCTCAAGTCCCTCGTACCTGCACAAAACGATAGCTACTCGCAACCAACGCGATTAGGGGTTGGCAATCCCTTCACGGTCACTTACGAGAGTGAGATCTGATAGATATAATATTTTTGGTATTTTTGGTATAGAGATGCAAAGTGAAAAGTAAAAGGCAAAGTAAAAAAGCAAAGCAAGATTAAAGTGATGGAGATTGGTATGATGAGAATACACCCGGGGGCCATAGGTTTCACTAGTGTCTTCTCTCAAGAGCATAAGTATTCTACGGTGGGTGAACAAATTACTATTGAGCAATTGACAGAATTGAGCATAGTTATGAGAATATCTGGGCATGATCATGTATATAGGCATCACATCCGTGACAAGTAGACCGAAACGATTCTGCATCTACTACTATTACTCCACTCATCGACCGCTATCTAGCATGCATCTAGAGTATTAAGTTAAAAACAGAGTAACGCTTTAAGCAAGATAACATGATGTAGAGAGATAAATTCATGCAATATGAAATAAACCCCATCTTGTTATCCTCGATGGCAACGATACAATATGTGCATTGCTGCCCCTTCTGTCACTGGGAAAGGATACCGCAAGATCGAACCCAAAGCTAAGCACTTCTCCCATGGCAAGAACTACCAATCTAGTTGGCCAAACCAAACGGATAATTCGAAGAGACTTGCAAAGATAACCAATCATACATAAAAGAATTCAAAGAAGATTCAAATATTATTCATAGGTAGACTTGATCATAAACCCACACACTACTAGAAAACATGCTATAGATAATATAGACACTAATGGTGCATTATACATACGGTGCGCCACTACTATATAGTAATGGCGCACCTATACATAGTGCGCCTTTAGTATCTAAAATAGTAATGGCGCACCTAGTAAAAAGTGCGCCACTACTATGTTTGACCAAGCTTTGACCCACTTCTAAACATAGTAATGGCGCACTTTTCCCCTGATGCGCCATTGCTATTTTTGATACTAATGGCGCACTTTTCCATGCGGTGCGCCATTGTGGTTTTGTAGGCAAGTGCCGCAGCCCGACCGCCCACCATCTCTCTCCTCTCTCTCTCGCATGGAACCCTATCCTCTTCTCCCTCACCCCACGCACACACGTCTCTCGGCCTCGCCCCGGCCTCGATCCATGCCGCCTCCCAGTGCTCCCTCCTCTTCCTGCGCGGCGGCCCTTGCCCTCCTCTCTCTTCGGTCTCCTTCGCGCCTCCTCGCAGCAGTCGCAGCCAAGGAGCCCGAGCTCGGCGGCGACGGATCGGAAGGCAGCGTCGGCGCTGGATCTGGGAGTGGTGGAGCCGCCGCCGTCTCCACTCGCCGGGAACCGGCCAGATCCGCCCCACGAGCTTCACAGGTGCCACCCCCTCCGCCACCAGCCACGGGGACATCCTCGAGGCCGTCGTCATCACCGACCGCGCCACCGGGAGGTCCAAGGGATACGGATTCGTGAGCACGCTTCCTTCCTCCTCCTCTGTTTCTTCTTTCCTGCTGTGTGTTCTTCTGGGGTGGCGATCATGGGGAGGGTTTGATTTTCAAGCTAGAGTTTTGTGATATTTTGGCCAGAGGTTTGTGGGGATCAGGGGTCTGGGGTTCAATTGGGGTGGTTTGTGACCTCCAACGGCGGTGATCGGCTTGCAAGGCTTGTGAATTTAGGAGTTTTGCGGTGCTAATAATAGAGCAAGCTCGCGGAGCTGATTGCTTTGGGGCGGTAACAGGGAAATTTTTCATGAGGCCTAGGGCGTCGTCCATGTAAAAACATTTTTTTGCTGCTTGGGAATTTTTAGGCCTCTAAATTGGACTAAAATTTAGGTGTTTCATCACGAATTGCAGAACTATTTGAAGTGAATGCGGAAGCAATTTCGTTTTGGGGAAGGAAAATTGGGGTAATGTGTTTCAACGATGTTAATTTGTCTTAATTTTGTGCGGACATGCGAACAGGTGACCTTCCGCGATCTAGATTCGGCGAGGATGGCCTGCATGGATCCCTATCCAGTAATTGACGGGCGGCGTGCCAACTGTAATCTTGCCATCCTGTGGTGACCTGGACCAGCTGTGCCTTTTGGTCAGTCTCTGACCTGGTTTTCTATTGCCCCAATTACAACTTTTTGAACTGCCAAATGTCTGTTGAGTTCTTTCCTGCAACTTAATATTTTGCCCAGCTGGTTTAATTTAAAGTCAATGCCTGTTTCCAGTGTATTAGAGTTGCCATAATCATCCCATTTTCTATCATTTCAGAGTCTCCAGGATATACAGGTATATGATGTAATACTTTGCTCCCTGTCAATGAATACGCTTAGAGTTTCTCGAGCATTTTTTGGGATCGTCAATTTGTTTAGCCATGTCATATAGATATTGTTATGATTGGTTAATATCCAACTGTGGTAGGTAGACGATAGAAATAAAATGCATTACTGATCTAAATGGGGTTCAGCAGTTCATAGTTACACTCATTGAGATGTAATATAACTTAATATCAGTTTAATGTGTATGACTGTAACTTGCGGCGGAGGAGCAGAGGCGGCAGGCCGCGCGCAGGGCGGCTGCTCCGGCCAGCCCCTTCGACTTCTCCACCATGATGAACTTGCTGAATGTAACCAAGAGCTTATACTGAATTATCTGAATGAAGCGTTTACAGTTTCATACTCTGTTTTGTTCTGTTCATTTTCATATGCGAGTTCTTGGAGGACTTACATATACTACAGGTTTGAATCGGTTGTTAATTTGGTTGGGTTTCACTGAAGATATTCGCGTCCATTTTTAACATATTCGAACTTGCTCAATGTAACCAAGCTCTACTGAAGCATTTTACAGTTTCTGCAAACCTAGAAATACTCTGCTCTGTTCTCTCCATTGTCAAAGTTGAGTTCTTGGGAAGATTTATTTATACAAGCTCGAATTTCCTGTGAATTTGTTTCGATTTCATGGGAATTTGTGTGACAATTAACTTGAATCGTGGATTTTGTTGTGGCGTGGGCGCAGGACCCGAGCATCAAGGAGATGGCGGAGCAGATCGCCAAGGACCCGTCCTTCGGCGAGATGCCCCGTAAATCTACTGTATGATCAATCAAAACACGTTTTGTCCAAAGTCCAAACTTAATGGTAAACAAGAGGCTAATCTTGCTATTTTTGTTTGTTATGCGGTTTGCACTTTCTGTTTCCTTGAACAGTTTATAGTTAATCTAATTTACATTTTTTATGTTAACTTTAGCAATTAATTTACCTCAAACAAGGTAATTTTTTATGTTAAGAAATTAGAATGTTTGTGACCGACTGTTTAATAAGATGCTCTTTTCACAAGGTGTGATATTGTGGCATATTTACCCTGGAGCTAGCATATATATGGAGCTGACTTTGTTCCTGGAGGTGAGCATATATTGTTGATCTTCTCATGTCAATTGCAGCAGTTCCTTGATTCACAATTTATATAGTGTGGTATAGTGGTTATATTTGGAGGTTTATCCCTGTGAAATAATCACCGCAAGGTGAGTACTTTCTGCAGCTAATGTGTTATGCATAAGCTCAGTGTGTTTGGTCAATTAGCTACTGCTCAATTATAATTGGTGACCTTCCATTGATGATAGGTTTAGAAATTATGCATTGAGTAACTAGGACCTGACCTGGAGTACTTGGTTAATTCAGTGATCTTTTAACAAAATTTTAACTGAATTATTTTGGGCAATGGAGTACTGAATTTTAACTGAGTAACTTGCACTTGCATATGCACTAGACCACTTGTAAATTCTTTGGCTCCTCTTTAATCTGGTGCAATTACTTAACTGACGGTAATAGCCCTGACACTTGTAAGTAACCATATCATTCAAACATCCAATTAAATCTATTCTACTCCATTTCCTGAGATGAAATTGTGATGATGGGAGTGACATTAAACAGCTTGAACATATAATTGTGCATGTACTCCATTGTTATATACTGATCCATCTTGTCTTTGCCCCTTGTTAACATTCAAATTGTTAATTGCATTCAAAGTGTTAATTGCAGGAGCAGACACAGAGGAGGAATCTGCTACCTCAAAGCAGTTGATCGACGCCGGGAGGGTGGGTATGTGATGTCGGAGGCTGCCGGGAGGGTGGTGACGAGCTACCGAAGAGATGAGTTCTGGCTCTCCTCGATGCCAGGACGAGGCGCTGCTGCCGATCGGACGTGGACTTGATTGATTTTGATTTGAAATATGATGGGTTGTAATGTAAAATGCACTTCAGTTCAAAATTTCCTCCCCTTGCGAGAGGTATTCTTGGACGGAGGGAGTAGAAGATTAGTTATAGGATTTTGTTTTATTTCTGTGCAATTTTCTTTTTATTGGATACTTGTAAAGACATGGTAATATTCTTGCTATAATAAAAATTATGGTTCTATTTCATTTTTTGTTTTTAAATTATTTTTCCTTATAGGTTGTTTTTTGTAAATTTGTATTTTTTTTGTTTTTCAAATATACTATTAGTGGTGTATTTCAGCCTTTATTGGTGGCGCACCTAGCTTTTTAGCTAGTGGCGCACCTCTAAGGTTACTAGTGGCGCACTTGGCTTTATTACTAGTGGGGCACCTAAGGGTTAGTAATGGCGCACTATTAGGTGCGCCATTACTGACAGTAATGGCGCACCTAATAGTGCGCCATTACTAAAACTTACTAATGGCGTGCTAGTAATGGCGCACCTAATGTGCGCCATTAGTAGCCAAAATAGGTGCGCCATTAATAACCTGTTTTTCAGTAGTGACAATTCATCGGTCTCAACAAACACACCGCAAAAAGAAGAAGATTACATCGAATAGATCTCCACGAGAGAGGGGGAGAACTTTGTATTGAGATCCAAAGAGAGAGAAGAAGTCATCTAGCTAATAACTATGGACCCGAAGGTCTGAGGTAAACTACTCACACTTCATCGGAGAGGCTATGGTGATGTAGAAGCCCTCCTTGATGACGGCTCTCTCCGGCGGAGCTCCGGAACAGGCCCCAAGATGGGGTCTCGTGGATACAGAAAGTTGCGGCGGTGGAATTAGGTTTATGGCTCCTGTTCTGATCGTTTGGGGGTACGTAGGTATATATAGGAGGAAGGAGTATGTCGGTGGAGCACCGAGGGGCCCACGAGGCAGGGGCGCGCCCCCCACCCTCGTGACCGCCTCTTTGACTCCTTGGAGTAGGGTCCAAGTCTCCTGGATCACGTTCGGTGAGAAAATCACGTTCCCGAAGGTTTTATTCCGTTTGGACTCCGTTTGATATTCTGTTTCTCCGAAATATTGAAATAGGCAAAAAAACAATAATTCTGGGTTGGGCCTCCGGTTAATAGGTTAGTCCCAAAAATAATATAAAAGTGGAAAATAAAGCCCAATATAGTCCAAAACAGTAGATAATATAGCATGGAGCAATCAAAAAATATAGATACGTTGGAGACGTATCAGCGGCCGACCCAAACGGACAAAAAGCGGACAAAAACGCCGTCCGTTTGGGTCGGCCCGTTGGAGTTGCTCTTACCTACACATGTAAAATAGTGTAGTCCAACAATAATAATATAAATATATAAAAATCCTCGCGTAATTAATTTACGCAAAATAGTTTATCCAAGATATGTGGCCTGGCGCCGAAATCATTGTCGATGCAGGGCGTCGGCGTGATGCGGTAAAGGCATGGCAAAGCCGAACGACCACGCGACCGTCGTTAATGCGGCCACCATTTGATAGACCTGTGTACAGATGATGGAACAAACCAGAGTAATAATTCCTCGGAAAAATAAACCTAAACAAGCAAAAATTACTAGGATTAATAGCACCTGGTTTATTTGTTATAGCCATCCGAAGAAAGGTGACTCCCAAAATTGGGACTCGATCCGCACACCCATTGCCTGATGGGCGATAAAGCGACGGCATGGCGACGCTGGCAAAGCTTGACTCGCCGAGACAAAGCCCCCGGTCCAGCTAACGTGACGAAGCTAGTCGGCTGGTGACGCCGGAGTCACTGGAGTAGGTTTGATGAAGATATGGTGAAGCCCCCGGTCCAGCCGAGGTGACAGAGCAGGTCGGTAAGGAGACGTTGTAGCTGCCATGTCAGCAGAGGTGTTGAAGCAGTTCGGCGTGATGGACATCGACTTGAAGAAGCAACAGTGCGGCCATGCCGACGCAGGTCGTAACTTATGATGCGGTCAATGTCGGCTTGATGAAGTGATCATGCGGCAATACCGGTGTGCCCGCTCTGTGTGATCCGTAGGGTGGCGATGTTGGCGATTATTTATCCTTTGCGATTCCGAATTCTTTGTTCGGCTCGCCGAGATGATGATCCGAAGAAGTTGAGCTCGGCTCAACAAAGCGACGACATGTCTAGTGCAGGTTGGCAACCGTGAAGTAATATTGCCGGACTGATTTGACACCAGCATGACGGTGAAGATTACCTCCGAAAAGGAGTAAAATTCGTGAGCATGTGTTCGGAAACAAAACACAATACCCTAGAAAGAGATTCTTCCAAAAAGATTGTCCAATATCTCGTTCATGAAGAGAGATGATCTCAGGTCGATTCGTATTCGCGTAGAAAACAGATCCGAAAAGTGATGCACTAATCGGAAGGTTTCTGAAGTTTGAACGGTCGGATCGAGCTGAAATTTTGAGAGGTGGTAGATATGGAAATTCCGCAGCAGATGAACGGTTGGATCTTCCAAATAACCTCCGAGCTGGGCTCTGGAGACCACGCCCTAAACTCGTCCTGATTCCCATCTAGACTCGACAGGGCTCCGGTGTATCGGAGATCGGCGGAGATTGCTCCGTCAGAACGCGACAAAATTTTACAGGGTTGTTGTAGACTCAATTTCGCACAATTCCACCGAAGGAATCGTCAAAGCGATGCTTGAGGAGGTGGTGGCAGCGGATACAATTTTGCTATCTGAAAGAACAGCACGGTCGCCCGAGGGCAATGTTGACGTTGAGCCCCCGAGCTCTAAGGATGATCCCTCCATGATCGTGATAGAGATCGGAGTTGATGTTTGATGAAGGCCCTCGTCCAAACATGATGATTAGAAGCGGGGCACAGTCCTTGGTCAAGCCAAGGTAACCAGTCGACCCGGCGACGAAGACGCCGACGTCGCAGTTGATCTGCAGGCGAGTCATTGATCCTTTGCCGATCTCACAGTGGAACTCTTAATGAAAGCACCATTATCGGTGTCAAAACCGGCAGATCTCGGGGTAGGGGGTCCCGAGCTGTGGATTCTCGGATCAATGATAACAGGAACAAAGGAGACGATGTTTTACCCAGGTTCGGGCCCTCTTGATGGAGGTAAAACCCTACGTCCTGCTCTTGTTTATATTGATGGAGTATCAAGTACAGAGTTGATCTACCTCGAGATCATATGTTGTGGTCTAAAACACGAGGTTATGATGAATAATGTCATAATGATCTAGCGACTAGCCTGGCCTCGGCTTATATAATGTACCGGAGGCCTGGGATAACAAGATTCCTAGTCGAATACGTTGGTGGAGAGGAGTCTTTGTCTTGATCATCAAGTCTTGTGGAATCTTCCTCGTGTGCGGCATGGGCTGCCCGAAGTGGGCCATGAGTGAACCGCCATGGGGGTCCTCGGCCCGATCCAGCTGGTCGGGAGACGACGTGGTGAGTACCCCCTAGTCCAGGACACCATCACCCACCTCCGCCCATGCTGTCCGACTGCCGGAGCCCGCCTCACTCGCGTCACCGGCCGTCGCAGGGAACAGCGCCGGGCGCGGAGGACCGCTACCGCTCGTCTCCATCGGGTGCAGGACACCGAGTGGCTGCCGACGGGCGCTGCCCCGTGCCGGTGCGGTCTGCAGCAGGGCAGCAGAGTTGCTTGGCCCTTTTTCTCTATAGCATGAATGTATATATTGATTATCGAAAATATTGATGTTGAGTTCTGTAAATTGATATACAAACAATGTTGTAGCTGCCAATTTTTGACGGTCAGGTGTTGTGCGAACCACGGAGGGGTGAGTCAGGGCCTAAGATCAGGCCGAAAGGCGTAGTCGATGGACAACATGTCAATATTCCTGTACTACCCCTTGTTGGTACGGAGGGACGGAGGAGGCTAGGATATATTGATTATCGAAAATATTGATGTTGAGTTCTGTAAATTGATATACAAACAATGTTGTAGCTGCCATTTTTTGATGGTCAGGTGTTGTGTGAACCGATTGTAATAGACTTGTTGTGTAAATTGATCTATGAAGAATGTCATGAGAAAAGTTTTAGAAAATGTCCTGTGATTTTTTTAAATTAAAAAAATCTTTGCCATTTGTAAATTAGATCAGCTGACGGCAAAGATTGTGTTTCAGCTGACAGCAAAGATATTTCTTTGTCGTGTGTTATTGGGATTGGCACTTGCCGTCTTCCTGATGAAAAGCTTGTTGGAAATATGCCCTAGAGGCAATAATAAATTAGTTATTATTATATTTCCTTGTTCATGATAATCGTTTATTATCCATGCTATAATTGTATTGATAGGAAACTCAGATACATGTGTGGATACATAGACAACACCATGTCCCTAGTGAGCCTCTAGTTGACTAGCTCGTTGATCAACAGATGGTCACGGTTTCCTGACCATGGACATTAGATGTCACTGATAACGGGATCACATCATTAGGAGAATGATGTGATGGACAAGACCCAATCCTAAGCATAGCACTAGATCGTGTAGTTCGTATGCTAAAGCTTTTCTAATGTCAAGTATCATTTCCTTAGACCATGAGATTGTGCAACTCCCGGATACCGTAGGAGTGCTTTGGGTGTACCAAACGTCACAACGTAACTGGGTGACTATAAAGGTGCATTACAGGTATCTCTGAAAGTGTTTGTTGGGTTGGCACGAATCGAGACTGGGATTTGTCACTCCGTGTAAGCGGAGAGGTATCTCTGGGCCCACTCGGTAGGACATCATCATATGCGCAATGTGACCAAAGAGTTGATCACATGATGATGTGTTACGGAACGAGTAAAGAGACTTGCCGGTAACGAGATTGAACTAGGTATTGGATACCGACGATCGAATCTCGGACAAGTAACATACTGATAGACAAAGGGAATTGTATACGGGATTGATTGAGTCCTTGACATCGTGGTTCATCCGATGAGATCATCGTGGAACATGTGGGAGCCAACATGGGTATCCAGATCCCACTGTTGGTTATTGACCGGAGAACGTCTCGGTCATGTCTGCATGTCTCCCGAACCCGTAGGGTCTACACACTTAAGGTTCGATGACGCTAGGGTTATAAAGGAAGCTTGTATGTGGTTACCGAATGTTGTTTGGAGTCTCGGATGAGATCCCGGACGTCACGAGGAGTTCCGGAATGGTCCGGAGGTAAAGATTTATATATAGGAAGTCCTGTTTCGGCCATCGGGACAAGTTTCGGGATCATCGGTATTGTACCGGGACCACCGGAAGGGTCCCGGGGGCCCACCGGATGGGGCCACCTGCCCCCGGGGGCCACATGGGCTGTAGGGGGTGCGCCTTGGCCTACATGGGCCAAGCGCACCAGCCCCAAGAGGCCCATGCGCCTGGGGAAACCCTAAAGGAAGAGTCCCAGAAGGGGAAGGCACCTCTTAGGTGCCTTAGGGGGGAAGGACTCCTCCCCTGGCCGCCGCCCCCTAGGAGATTGGATCTCCTAGGGCTGGCGCACCCCCCCCCCCTCCTTTGGGATCCCTATATATAGTGAGGGTAGGAGGGCCTCTTGAGACACACCTTTGCCTTTGGTGCAGCCCTCCCTCTCTCCCAAGTCCTTCTCCTCTCCCGTGGTGCTCGGCGAAGCCCTGCAGGATTGCCACGCTCCTCCACCATCACCATGCCGTTGTGCTGCTGTTGGATGGAGTCTTCCTCAACCTCTCCCTCTCTCCTTGCTGGATCAAGGCGTGGGAGACGTCACCGGGCTGTACGTGTGTTGAACGCGGAGGTGCCGTGCGTTCGGCACTTGGTCATCGGTGATTTGAATCACGACGAGTACGACTCCATCAACCCCGTTCACTTGAACGCTTCCGCTTAGCGATCTACAAGGGTATGTAGATGCACTCTCCTTCCCCTCGTTGCTAGTCTCTCCATAGATAGATCTTGGTGACACGTAGGAAAATTTTGAATTTCTGCTACGTTCCCCAACAAAGCTGACGGCAAAGTATTCTTTGCCGACTTATCTTTGTCGTCTGAGTTTGCCGTCTGCTTCCTGACGGCAAAATCTTTGCCGTCTGTGATCCACAGACGGCAAATTACCTGTTTCCTGTAGTGGATGTAATCAAACCATATATGACATGGTAAGACCAAAGATGACATGAATCAATTTGTCGTTATCCTTTTTGAGGTAATGCTTTAGTCATTGTAGATTTACACAAAAAGTAGCGCAGTTGAATCTGTTGAAGTGACACCATTTTTTGGTACGCCAAACCATGTTTGTCTTTTCTTAACATTTGGAATTTAAGAAATGTGCAAAGTGTTTGCAAAACTATTCAAATCAAACAAGTGCTACTTTACAGGTTATCCCAAAATGTTGGGTATTCCTCCATCACTATGTCGAGGCAAAGTGTTTTTCATAGAGAGCGGTATATTTTGAAAAAAAAATGCCTTTTGCAAAAGAGTGAGTATGAGGACAGTGCAACTCGACGAGATAACATAATATGCATCATCCCATCAAAGGAAGAAACAATGGAAGTTGTTCCAGAGTTTCCTATTGTAATGACTAATACAGAAGTCTCTACACGATATGTATAGACTTCAGTTGAACTTGCAGCTGAACCATGCAGGAAAAACTCATGCAAACAAGGCATTGTTGTTAGACAACGGTATATCTACAGTACACATGCAAGCATTGGTGGGCCCTGACTTCAGAATTGGCTAAATACCAAAATAATCAGAGATAGTATCCATATACATGATTCGAGATTAGATCTTGATAAACTCCTCCGAAAGACTTAGAGTCTAACGAATACGTATGGAACTATAAACTGATACAAATCAAATTTGGTTTTTATCCATAAAGATCAAGTTGTTGCTACTAAAAAATTCAAGGAGTTGACTACTGCGAGATTGTCTCACCGCTGCGATGCTTAAAGTTAGTTTGTGTTATACTAGCAATTAATACGCATTTCAATTATGAGATATGTTAGATGGACACCAAAAGGATTTCCAAGGACATGTAAACAAATGTGAGACTAGACATAAGTAAACAAATGTTACTTTTACAAGGTGCGAGATATCCCAAATAAATAAATACTAGTATGAGAACACCACTACTGTAGAAACACAAATTATAAATGCATGTATGTGATCTCAACTCAAAAACATGGTCTTGATTGTAGTTTCTCTACCCAGCCAATTTTTTCAGTTCTATGTCATAGTAGATGGGGGCATACAAATTGCAATTTCAACACTGTCTCCTGCCTAATCTACCATCTTGTGCATTCAACTTACTCATACCATTCAGAAAAAGGTTACTCATGGCCATTATAATATGTATGTTATTTCGCTATAAATATTGCAAAGGACCTATTATGATCACTCGATACTATTCAGTTACTACAACATGATCTTTCACTATAGTTCCGCTTTTTTTTCTTGTGAACCATGCAACGATCACAGGATACCATCATCTTTTGACGATCTCCTAAGCCGGTGACAACTCTTTATTTTTTTTTATGGGTTCGTAGTAACGCACGGGCATTGTGCTAGTAATAGTGAAGGGAGAGAGTGGCTCCCAATCAAATCCATTAAACACCCACAAAAGCGGGGGAAATCTAACAAACGCCCACCAAACTTTAGGTCTCTGGTCCTCGTCACCCATCAAGCAGACAATGCTGCCCCTTGAAGCAACATCTCAGTACTATCTCACACCACACCACGCTAAACCAAACCGCCGTGATATTTCATCGCATTGCCGAAAGTGCCAAACAGCATACCGCATACACGATGACGAGCCCCACGCTCGCGCGCAAGGCCAAGCTCAAGAACCACCTCGTCTCCGCGAAGGCCAAGCTCAGGCAGCACGTCACCCTCCGCCGCATCGTCCTCGTCGCCGCCGCATCCGCCGCGGCCTTCATTCTCCTCCTCACCGTCCGCACCCTCTCCGCCTCGCACGCCAGATCACCGGGCGCCGCCTCGTCCACCACCTCCCCGCCCGAGGCCGTACGGCGCAACACGCAGCAGCAACAGCAGGGCGGGTGCGCGAAGCTGCCTGGGCCCGTCGCCGAGGCGCTGGTTCACTACGCGACCGCCAACGCGACGCTGCCGCAGACGGCGGCCGAGGTCGCGATGACCGCGCGCTTGCTGGCGCAGCGCGCTCCGTGCAACCTCCTGGTGTTCGGCGGTCTTGGCCCCGACAGCGCGCTCTGGGCGGCGCTCAACCACGGCGGACGCACCGCCTTCCTCGAGGAGGACGCCGCCCTGATCACCGAAGTTGGCGCTCGCCACCCGGGCCTCGGCCTCGAGTCCCACCAGGTCGCCTACCAGACCACGCTCGCCGACGCCGACGAGCTCCTCGGCCTCCGCGGCTCCCCGGACTGCACCGCCTCCCCGCCCAAGGATCATCCACTCTCGCCGGACCACTTCGAGGGATCCCCATGCAAGCTCGCCATGCGTGGGCTGCCGGCAGCGTTCTACGAGACGGAGTGGGACGTGATCATGGTGGACGCGCCGATTGGGTGGGTGCCAGAGGCGCCGGGGAGGGTGGGCGGCGCGATATACATGGCCGGGATGGCGGCGCGGGCACGGCGGCCGGGGAGTGGCGAGACGGAGGTGTTGGTCCACGACGTGGACAGGACGGTGGAGGACAGCTTCTCCAGGGCGTTCCTGTGCGCAGGCTACCTTGAGGAGGAGGTCGGCAGGCTCAGGCGCTTCGCCATCCCGAGCCACAGGGAAAAGGAAGGAATGCCATTTTGCCCTTGAGAGCAAAACATAAGCACATACAACTACAAAAATCTATACTACTATGTTTGTAGGATTTAGAACCAAAAGGATCTGCAACATGGCAATTCCAAGATTCTTGATTTCTTTTTGTTGCCCTGGGACGAACAAGAATGTTTTGATTTCTTTTGATCCATTTTCAGTTATAAACATGGGAAGATGGGATCTGTTGTATACGGACTCCAGGATGAACACTCCCTGTGACATTAATTTGTGTGAATTCTTTCCTGAATTTCAGTGATCTATCTTTTGGAGTACATTTTAAATTTTCCATGCGACGTTGCAATCGATCAAGCAATGTAGTGCCACCCAGCCAGGTAGGGAGTCACCAACTCCTTCCTATGCAAGCACCAACCTCAACAACTCCTCCAACAACTTAAAAGGAATGGCCTAGTCGACTCATGAACTAACCACCTTTTGTTAGCAGGATCAGATTTACAACCACCTTTTGTTCTCAAGATACGGAGCAATGGGGTATATGTCATAGGAGATATGGTCTGATCTAGTCATTGCATTTTTCCTAATTTTTCAGGAAGATCGAACTGCAATACCAATTGCAGCTATCGTTCTGATTCCCAGCAGCATCATGGGTTCAGCTTCTGCATTTTCATGTTAATATTACAGAAAATTATGTGACTGAGGCAGGCCCAAGGATTTGGAGTTTGTTCAGTTGTCATGCTTGCATAATGCATCCACCATGGGTTATCATGGTGGGATACTGGACTACATTGCTTTATCATGAGAAATTGCCATTTTCTCTCCTCAATGTTTGTTCAGAACTATGTTCTTTATGTTCAGATAATTTGCTACAGCAATCTGTGGTATTTGTACTGTACATCCTTCCTTGTAAATCTTCTTGTACTTCAAATATCATCACGAAGACAAAATATGAGGGCCATAAACCGTCAAAAATCCGCTACAAACCTTGGCTTGTATTTCTTAGACCTCCCCAGCCCCTAAGCTTCACCATGCCCCCTTAGTACACATTCAATACAGATGGCAGCATATGCTCATTAAGCTCACAAGGCATCTGCCTCACTTAAAAATAATGGTACCGGTATCGCCCAACTCTTGTAATGATCTTCAGCTGTACAAAAATGGCAGTAGCTCTTTTTCAATTAATTATGGCCATTTGGAGAGAAGTTGCTCTTCTAGAGATGCTTTGTAGAAAAATGCATACTGCCATCCCAGGACTTTGAACTTTGAAATGCTGGAATCTTTGACAGTTCGATCCCACTCATCTGTTTCACAGATCTCAACTCTTGATGCAGCGCGCTTTGCGCACCGCTTCCTGAACATTCCGCTCATGTTCTCTGAGCATATCCTCTATGTTCCCATCTTGAGTAGCCAGTGGACCAGACAAATTGACTATTTTGCTCTTACCCTTGTAGTCCTGATCAGACAAAAAACAAAGACATATAATATTTTAGGTAAGAGACACTCAAAATGTTTTAATAGAATAAATTGGAAGGTACATACAAAAGAAACCAATATGTATGAAATGATGGTGAACTGATGTCCCAACAAAGGACAATATAAGCATCTGAACTCTCAGCAGAAAATAATTCATCTTAAATCAAGCACTCACAAATAACCTTTGTGTTTCTTATTCTAGAAATACTAATATAAATATTTAATATTTTTTATCGTGTCAGCAGAAGAGTTCCTTTTACTTAAGGAATAGTTTTGCAGCATAAACAGCGCCAATACACCAACAGTATCACTGGGCTTGCACTAAAAAAGGTCCTCGAACGCTTAGCTGACATATTATGTGATTTTCTGCTGTCCAGACTTATGCTTTGGTTGATTAAACAGCAGTTATATGTAAAAAAACGCACTATCTTTAGCATTACCATACTTACCACCATTGGGCCTTTTACTCCCATCTCTTTGTTGTGAGAAGCAGGCACAATGTTCCCTACGCCAGTCGATTCAGGTTTAAACATGTCTGAGCTCTTTGTCCTTGAAATGTTGGAATTTGCCAATCGGCCAGATCTGTATTTGCGTTCAGGTACTTCGTGATGGTCCATATAATTGTTACCTCCATTGTTCCATGTGGAATCAAACCCTAGAGGTTGTACCTCAGTAGCCAACGTCAGTTGATCATCCTTTGGATTGAGATGTGCACTATTGAACCTTGTTTTGGTATGCTGAAGCCTCTGTATGATGGAAAAGCAACAGTCAAATAATGCAATCCTGTTATTAAAAAGAGTGCAGAATGTGACCACTTTAGGAAAAAAGACGTAGGAGTGCATCATTTCACGTAAGGCATTCCGTTTCTTCTGATTGCAGTGATCATCAATGAAAAACTATACACAGAAAGGAAGCATCTCAACAAATGATTGCCGAGCGATTGTACGCACCTGCGGTTTAATAGAACCATATGCAGCACGGTTTTCTCTAGGATTCTCAATTCCTGATCGAACAGATTCTGGCCTTCTTTGTCTATCCAAAGAGCAAGAAGTATTTCTGGGTCAACTAACAAAGCATCTCAACTGCATCTTCCCTATGAACAGAAAGAAAGGATATGAAATCATACCTTCTTGCTTCCTCTTGTCGGAGTCTAGCATCATATTCTTTGCTCGGTGGACACTTTGGTAAGTCCGAAGGGCTGCAAGCAAGTGGCTCTGTTCTAAAAAACTGAAGAATTGGATACATAGGTTAAATGCTGGTACGCAAATATCTTTTAATAAATGCAGTTTGCAAAACTAGCCAGCTGACCTAATAAATATATACCAACTGATCTAGAAATAATAAGTTGATGATCTTCACCAGGTTAGATTAGTTTTGGCATGATGCTAGGTTTTAAAAGGTACTACTGGACCAATCTGACAGTTTATTCCAGCAAACAAAATCTGATAGCTTATTCAGGCTGTATGCACAATTTTCCATGCAATAAGCGGAAAACTGACCAAGTTCAGATCTAGTCCAAATGCTTCAGTGAGGTAACTAGCCACATATAGTAGACTAATTAACTTAGTTTCATTTTGTTACTCATGACATAACATATGCATGAAAGTTGTTGCAGCAAAAAAACATTCAGGCTCATCAAAAGATGTTCAAATTCCTCTACTTACCACAAACAAATTGTACAAAACTAGATACTTTTATACCGTGGTAACCTAAAAGTTTTCATGGTACTAGTCCTGATCAGTATTTCAGGTTGCTGTTAACAGACCCAATAGTATTGTCCTTTGAACCCTTGTGGCTGCCCTGCCTTGGTATTATCCTTTTATTAGTGTCATGATATAATACTTTCAGAATTTCTATAAGTCAATAGTTTACAAACTAAAATGCGATGACCAGGAACCAGCAGAGGTTGACTAAACTTACGTCACTCTGAAGACTTGAGGCAGCTGTTCCACGAGCTTCTGGTTCTAATGCAAGCAAGTTATCTAGAAGAACTAGAGCTGATGGAGGTAAATCTTTGAAATTCTCAGCAATGCACCGGTTATACTGGCACAGGGGCTTGAACATCCCTGTTGGGGGCACTTCCAATTTCTGCCAGTACTCGTCAGAAGGTGATCCACAGAGCTTGAAAATCTTGTGAATTTGCTCCACCTAGCATGGAATTATTGTAGAACACATATTAAATAACATAAGAGCAACTGTGAGTCAACCAGATCACAATATACCCTTTTCTTGATGCTAAAAGTGTAGCAGTTTCTTGTACCTCAGTTCTGCCTGGCATGATTGGCTTGGCAGCCAGCAATTCCCCAAAAATGCACCCTGTACTCCACATATCCACAGCAGCACTGTACCTGGTGGCACCAAGCAGAAGTTCTGGTGGTCTGTACCACAATGTTGCAACACGGCTTGTCAGTGGTTGCCGACTCTCAGGATCATAAAATGTAGCTAAGCCAAAGTCAGCAATCTTCAAAACACCATTGCTATCAATCAAGAGATTGGAGCCCTTCATGTCACGATGAAGAATTCCTTTGCTGTGGCAATGATCAAGGCCACTAAATATCTGTTGCATCAAGCACTTGACCTGGATGAGACTCATGAGAAATAATTTAAGTTCATGTCATGCATTCCAATCAAAATATCAGTAGAAGAATAGTATCATAATCACCTGTGACTTGGTGAACTTGAGTTCTGGAGTTGCAGCAAGGCCAACAAGGTCATGTTCCATGTATTCAAAGACGAGATATAGGTTTTGTGAAACAGGAGATGTTATTATCCCTTCCAACTTTATAACATTGGGATGATTGAGTTTCCGAAGAACACATATTTCTCTAGCCATAAAGCGCACACTTTCAGGATCTGTATTGGCAAACCGAACCTTTTTGAGCGCAACAATTTTGGCTGTTCTAAGATCCCGAGCTTTGTAAACACTACTATAAGTCCCTTGTCCAATCTGCAACTCAAAAGAATAAATGCAAAACGGGGAAATTGAGAAGAAGAAGAAAGTACTAACAAGAAATAATATCATTTTTTTCCTGATGAAGTAACTTGTATCATCAAACTGATAATGTACCTTACTTAATCTCTCAAACGAATCAGCTCGCAGTGGGGCCCAGCCTTGCACTGCCTCAGGTGCCACAGTCACAAGCCAATCTGGCCATCCAGTATTCAAATGTTCAGCTGATAACCGCTTCGCCCCCTTGAAGAAACCTAAATCCAGTTTATTACCGTATCGTCCAATTATGCCATTGTGCCGAGTGCTGATCCAGATTTTGAGTCTATGTCTTGCCCTCGGCTTCCTAGGAGGGTCAAAACCAAGAACTGGCTTCTCTTTTAACTGGACATTGGGCACTTCTGTATTTCTGCCATCACCAGCAACTTCAGGTACAGCCGACAATTCATCCTTGCTGGACGGTGCGATTAACCCATGTATACACGTGCCATCAGTGGTCTGGCTTTTCGAGGTGGCACTATCTTCTTGTTTAGTGCATTTAGAACAAAAGCGGCCTATAAACACATTTAGTGCCTTTCCACTTGATCGAAGGAATTGAATATGTATCTTCATTCAGCAAAAAGACAAGCAATGCCTGAACTTCTCAATGTTACAGCAGCCTTGAAGATATTTTAATTTGACGGCATGAGAAGTCCAAATTCCAGACTGTAATATGAAGAAAAGATATGTCCAAATATTTCCTTCAACTTGAGTGCAAAGTTCATTGTACTAGATTAAGAAAGCAAAACTAGTAGAAACTCAATTAGAATCTTATGTCGAGAATAAAAAAGAGAAACTTCACCATAGTCATGATTGCAATTTCTAACTCTATCCAAGGAAGTTATTCCAAATTCAAAAAGGAATTATACTGTAAGCAGCCAAATGTGATCGAAATTCCACATTTTGAAGCTAGCATCAAGAGCAAAACAGTTTTACTATATCAAGGACAATTTAAAACAAATACAAATTCAAATAGATCCGCAAACCAAAGTCACAAGTTAAGAAGTCAAGAAAAAAAAGCAAGGATATAGACAATCCATCAAAACTGCAATGTTCTAATACAACAATAAAATAATATGATCAAAATTCCATCTTCTGAGGCTATATCATGAACTGGTCATTCTTCTGGTTAAAATTGATTTGATTTTAAGAGCAAAACATTAAGGCTAAAACAATCGAAATTAATTTTTGAAGGGAAATCAAATAATAAACTTATAAAGCAAAATCACAAGTTAAGAAGTCAACAACATGAGAAAGGGATGCCAGCAATCCATGAAAACTACAATCTTGTCCTACACAACTAATCAATTTAGGCTCTTCACAGCAAAGGACAGAACCATATATAGTTTAGCTGTCAACTAGTCATATATTTCAACATTTCGAGGAAATATGTGAAGAATTATGATGGATACCTTAACTTCCCGCTTGACGCCCCTTTCAAGAAAATGCAATGGCACCAGAAACGGAACAATCTCCCCCACCTTCCCCTCACTCCATTCTAATCCTGAAATGGAGGAGAGGAAGGTGGGAATAACTATGCAAAATGAATTTGTTAAAACGAGATTGTGCCTTAATGGTATATTTTTGTGAAGATCTCTTTCGCGCTAATTGAACAAAAAGTAAGGTAGAGAAAATTCAAACAAAAAAAGACAATAGAAAATGGCACCTAAAAGGTACAGTGATGTAGATTAAAAACTACAGGTGGGGAGGATTTGTAGAGAACTAAAGTTAGCATGTATGCATGTTTCTTCTGTCTATTTTCTTCCTGCCCTATTATGGATAGAAGTGGGTGACTAAATAAACCATGAAATAAATCCAGGGAAGAAGAAATTACAGAAGCTTGCAGAAGTAACTAAACCTTTGCGGTGCAGGTCAGGATCCCTGCATACCCAGAGTCTATCCGACTGACAGTTTGACGTCACCTTCTACAACACCTTGGGGTGAGCTGATCATGTGAACTGGCCTTGTTCGAAGATTGCAACAAGCTTGACCCCCGAACAAGTGCGAGCACATAACAATCCTAGTCCAGCATTTCGTCGAACACCTTATGGTCAGTCTCCTCACGCTCGTCGAGCAGGCACCGCGACCTTGTGGTGAATTGGTGGTGATGGGGAACGTTGCCGATTAAATTCAAGATTGTTGCACGCAGTGGTGGATGTGGAACTGGAGGTACGTGCCGGCCGGGGCCGGCATGAGAAGAGAGAGATAACGTCGGGGACTGCTTCTTCGAACTTCGTGTCCTTCGTCCAATTTTAGGAGGGCGCTGCTGGGAGCTTGCTGCTGCATCACCACTGCCTCTCCATTTCTCTGTGTCTTGTCCGATGGTCGCTTGTTCAGCGCATGTTTTAGTTGTGGCGTTCCAAATTCAAAATTCTTTTTTCAACAGAAGCAAAAAAATTGTCTGCTACACTAATTAAGTAAGGAAAACGTTAACCTTCAGCCGGCTGATGCTCGCACAACATCCGCCGCCCGCGTTGCCGTCGGATTGATTTTGATCCAGCGCTCGCACGGGCGACAAGTCCCGTGCAGCTAGTTTTTTTTTCTTTGCAGCAAGCATCTTGTTTCAAAAGCTTTCTGCACTAGAGATCTTGTTTCAGAAAGAAAAAAAGTATTTGGTGATGAAGTTTTTCTTTCGGCAACATGGTCTAGTTTCAGAAAGTTTCTGCAACAAAGGTCTTTTGTTTCAAAAAGAAGAAAAATGATTCGACGATAAATATTTTCTCTTCTGCAATAAGGGTATTGTTTCAGAAACATAGCCCCAGTTGCAGAAAACGCAGAATGAGCGTCCCGCGTTAGAGCATACAAGGCTATGCATTGCAACACGACGCATATTTCAGAAATAACTTCGGTTGTAGAAATTGCCATACGAGTGCGTTGTCGTGCTGGAGTAGAGGCAGTTTCTTGGGGTGCTGGTTCGGAGGAGGCGCCACGACTCCGGCGGCCGGCGACACTCTATGGCCGAGGGACTCATACCATAACGGGGCAGTGGTGTTGTCTCAGTGGACCTTTGCAACCATGAGGGCAATAAGCTAGCTATTGCGAAGGCGCCCAGTTGGCTGGGACAGTAGACCGGAAAGCTGTTTTGGGTGGCATCTGATGGTTGTCGAGACGGCTGATCTTATCATTTTATTACCCGACGGACACGTAACATTCTAACATACGATGACTAAGAGCATCTACACACCGGACTTGTCTATAGGACCTTCTAAATATCCGCAGACAGCGTCCGGTCATTCTCAAATGTCCGCGTCCAAAGTGGCCTTTCTCATACAAAAATCGTCAATTTCATATAATCTCATGCAGCGTTAAAACACAAACATACGTAACTCATCTAGATTAACACACGTAGCATAGGGGAGTTCTCGTACATGCTATCGGACTGCCCAAAACTGACATGTTGTACTAGCTAAAATCTGACTATAGATGAAGTTCATCCTAGGCCGCCCTTGCCCTCATCTTTTCCTTTGCCATTGCCTTTGCTTTTACCCTTACCCTCTTCATCGCAGAAGTAGTGGTCGAAAACATATTATGGATCGAGCCGAATCTGCTCCTGCCGGTGTTGTTATCTATTAGGATAGGCGCTTTTGCTTTGTACTTTTGTATGGTCGCTGGTGGTGTGGTGTTTGTGCTACGCTCGTGGTTCGTAGCAAGTGATAGTCTCCTTTTACTTACAATTCTGCCTTCTAATAAAGTTATGATACGACTAGTTGTACTAAAAAAATGTTCCCCTTGTGTTTTTCTTTCTCTGTCAAGAGTACCCCAAATAACTATAGATAAATAGAACAGTTCATCCATAAAATAGCATGCAAATATTCTAATGCAATAATAGTCCAAATGTAAATATTACAATCCAATATAAATTTTAAAGTAAAATAGTTCAAATTTGAACTCAACTTATTTGGGCATATGTTCTAGTTGTCCTTCTGAAGCACTCACAGGTGCTCAACCAGATTCTAAAGTTCGATGTTGAATCTGTTGATCTATTTGGATAAAATCATGAAACATCATTCGGATACTAGGGTGAAAGTTTGATAGGATCACGCATGTTTTTAAAATCCAAAATAGTGCGAACTGCCTCACCCTTACAATCATGTTGTGCATGATCACACCGGTGAATTAACAACTTGTGGGACCCTATCCAGTCAATCTCTCGAGCCCCAAGAAAACCCCCCTATCGTCATCTTCTCCGACAATTTCTCTAAATCCTATATTTTTATGTCTTCAAACAACTGCAAAATGGACTTGAAGCATGCCAAATACCCGATGGAGTGACGGACGTCCGACAAGGTCTGGGTGGGTGGCCGATAATGGTACAACGTCGCCGTCTGTTTGGGAAGGGAGCGGATACGGAGTAATGAAGGAGGGGCGAAGTGAGAACGTGCGGGCTTCGCCATGGTTTTGGCCAAGTCTGAGGTGTCACGGGCCTACACGGAGAAGGTCTGGATACCTACAAACCTTCCAACTTTGCAACCAGTTTGTGAGATTTCGGACATCCAGACCAAGGCATGACATTGGAAGACAAAAAATGTCCGCACAGCCTGGTCGGGACGTTCAGGGCGATTCGATGATGGAAAACCCTTATTTTTGCCCGACTGATTTCTTGAATTGCATCCACAACTTTATGCCTGAGGAAAACCTGTGCCTGGAATGAGCCTGGAGAGGTGATGGTTTTCTCCCTGACCAGGCTCACATGCGATGGTAGTGTTTGGTTCGCGCCTAGCATGGCTGATTATTAGGTGGACCCCATACCTGTCCTAGTTACTTTATTAGCAATCCCAGGCAGGTGAGGTAGAGGCCAGGCGTCCATATTCAGATGCCTGGGCCAGGCTAACCGCATGCATGCATATTTGGACCCGGCTAAGTGCATGCAGATTTTTTTTAACCAGGCTAAACTCAAGAAACGGCTTCCAGACCAGGCTCATACAGGTATATCCAGGCTCCTAACCATACAACATCCAGGGAGGACTCAAGCCAGGCACAAAACGCCCAGGACATAAATCAAACTAACCCGAAATCAACCGCCTCACATGATCGCCACGTGTCCCCATATGTACCCAAGGGTCACTCTCACTGTTGCCATCTTAGACTGGTTATAATGATAGTATCATAGTTAGTATCATGCATGCCAACTAGTCAATTTTGATAAGGTGTCATAGCATTAAATGAAGAAATAGAGAGGATAGTATCATATCATGATATCGTATCATAATAAATGCTATGCTACTTTGTGTCATGCATAGCAATAAATAAAATACTATATAATACTAATATATGATACTATACATTAAAAAAATAGTATTATACACTAATATCATATGCATGATACTAATATATGATACTCCGCATTACAACCAGCCTCATGAAGCGAACTACAGCCACACATTCCTCCTTCCTCATGCACGTTGAACGAGTTGACCGCGTTGGGCAACTCGCTTTCCCAGCTCCAATCCGGGGATGTACCGGTGTTAGATCCACTGTCTATCGGTTTCATCAAGATTCGTGCGGTACTATACTTCGTAATATAGTCTGAGACGAAACAGTGACTAGCAGCTTTTTGCAGAGGAGAGAGAGATTTAGAATTGAGAGACGGAGGCTGCATGTATTCTCTCTCCATACAAATGACATGCACTTAATATCATTCTTAAATTTTAAATGATTGATATCTGTTAAATGAAATGTCCATTTTTGAAACTTTTTATATATTTGGAATCGTGGTGACAAGATCTTTAGAACAAGATCAATCTTGGATATATTTGAAATACTTTTTATTTTATATATTTCAGTTATCTTTGAAATGACTTTCACAAAACATAAAATTGTTTCGCTTTGAAAAAATATTTCATATATTTGAAATAATCAGTTTCACTCCTCTCAAAAAAATAAATAATCAGTTTCGCACACGCAACAATCCATTTCACATAGCCGAAATAACCAGTTTCACATATTTTAAAAATGGACCTAAATTGTTGCATAAAACTCACTTCACTCATTTCAAAATATAATTTCACTCATTTCAAAAAATTTATTTCAATCCTTAAGAGACCGATTCCACAGGTTTTGCGAAAAAAACTTGATTTTGGTCATTTTGATTTACTAATTTCAATTATTTCAAAAACATATTTCAATTATTTCCAAAAACAATTTCACTCGCTTCATAAAACATATTTTGCTCATTTCAAAAAAGTTTTGAAATAATCAGTTTCACATGTTTGAAATAACTAGTTTAATTTTTTTTAAATAACTAGTTTCACATATTTCACACCGAAAAAATGTGGCATGTGTATTTGAAGGGATTTCACTCATCTTAAAGTTTTGGTTCCATTTATTTCAGAAAACTAATTTCACTTACATAATTAGATTTCACTCAATTTAGAGAAACACATTACACTCACTCAGTTGTAATACTATATTTCAGTCGTTTCAAAAAACTGATTTCTTTTTTTTTTGACCCCGAAACCGTAGAACAATTGTTCTACGGTAAATTTTCATTAATAAAGTTATGTACAAAGGCAAACGAATAAAGAAAACTAAAAAAATCAAAAAACTGATTTCACTCATTCCAAAAGATAGATTTCACACATTTCACTAGTTTCAGAAAACAAATTACACTCGCTCATTTGAAATAAGTGAAAATTAAATTTTGATATGATTGAAATAGAAAAACTTAAACTAATTTAAATATATTCAAAATTGGTCTTGTTTTACAGATCACATGTTCAGGAATTTGAATATATAAAAAAATTCAATAATAGAAAATTAGTGTTAGAGATATTGTCCATCTAAAATTTTAAACAAAGATAAAATGGATGGATTTGTGTGTGACACAGAGGAGAGATTCTGCATGCATGCATGCGTACCGTTGCTGTGGAAAGGTACTACATCATTCTGACATTGATTAGACTAAAATCAGAAATACAAGAGATTTTTTGCAATCAATACTTTCATATACACATGTACATGGTCCCACAATTTTAGATGTGGCAGCACCTCATTGGTGGGAGGATCACCGGTAGCTCCCGGCTCCAGTAAAAAACACTTTGCGTCCACGCACTAGGCTTCCTCCTCCGCCCCGGCCGCCACGCAGACGTGGCCACGCAGGCCGCTCTCATCCGCCTCCAGGCTCAGCCCGCTCCCTACGCGCCCGCCTTGCATCCATCCACCGCCGCACACCGGCGGCCGCTTCCCACGCCATGCCCCGGTGCCCGCTGTCTCCGCGGGCGCCTCTAGTGCACTGTCGTGATCCAAACCCTCCGGCGTCAGGTCTATGATGAGCACCATGATGATGCGGCCCGCTGCTTCGTCGTTGTGGCCGGCGAGGCGCGTCTCTATTCTGCTCAATATATCTCGCCGGCATATCTTCTCTCTACTCCAGCAGCTCCCTCCTCGCGCCCCCACTCCGCCACCACTCCCTTGCCCAAGCCGACGTGCTCGCGACACCATACAAGACCACCGCTACTTTTTGAGTGGAGGAAAACCATTATGAGCGCGGCGACACCGCTGTGAGCCAATATTCAGCGATGTTGACGAGGGCAGGCAGTGGCGGTGCCAGGATTCGAGTATAGGGAAGGCCGAGTATATATATTGATTTAATCTCATAGGTAATTACTCATCACTGCTATTAAAATTGTCGACCATTCGCGGGGGGGGGGGGGGGGGGGGCCCTGCTCGTCCCCCCTGGCTCCGCCCCTGAGGGCAGGATGGCCGGAGTTGAGATGCCATGGTAGACGCTACTGCAAGCGAGCAGGTGCTGCAACCAGAGGCTTGCCAAGTTTTGCAACATCACCCTTCACTAGTGCAAAACCGGAATGTATCACCGATTCGTAAGGGCCTTTAGTACCGATTCTGCAACCGGCACTAAAGAGTGGGGACTAAAGGTCCCTCCTTTAGTATTGGTTCTGCACGAACCGCCGCTAAAGGGCCACCACGTGACACGAGACAGCGCTGGGGACGGGGAGCCCTTTAGTACCGGTTGGTAACACCAACCGGTACTAAAATATTTGGGTGGTTTTGGTTTTATTTTTTATTTTTTCTTTAATTTTGTGTTTTCCATTTAATTCTTTTTTGTTTGCTGGTATTTTATGATACTACATATTGTATACGTTATGCATATATATAAATAGAATTTCTCGTAGAATCGATCATATATATATGGGTCGCGCTATTCGTCATCCTGGGTGGGGAATAGTTATTCTTCACCCCCTCTCTATTTTAACGTCAATGCACTATATTTTTACGTTTCGTAAATTTTGTATTATTTCATACAAAAAAGAGAACGTAAAAAAATATGTATTCATCGTAAAAAATATTTTATGTTATGTAAAATTACGAATGTAAAAACATAGTGTAAAACATACATAAATGTGATTTTTCTGGTCTTATAACCTATATTTTTGTTTTTTTATACCAAAATTTATATATTAAATCAATATACATGTAACTATTTATATTTTAAACGTGATTTATTTAAGTAGCGATCGTAAGATTACCTCGGGTGAAGAATAATTTATTCTGCACCCTAGGTGACGAATAGCGCGACCCATATATCATCGAATGTCTCACAACCACCATTATACACATACACATGTATACACATACAATTTCTGCTACATGTTGCCTTGGTGCCTTCGAAGCACGATGACAATTAGGAGTGGTTCATGGGGGCGGTAGTGGGTAATAGTATTCTCCTTTGGGATCTATGACCTGGTCGAGCAAAAATCCCGCTATTTCCTCTTAAAGTGCTCGTATGCGCTCCGTTGCTAGGAACTTGTCCCGCACCTCTTTGAACTGTTAAGAAGGAGATCAATATGCATGTGTATTAGTTGTGTGACTAGATATCGATAATCATGTAAAAATTGTGAATAGTGTTCTGGCAAACGTACACATTCCTGTCTTTGAGATTTGCTTTTTTCGGACACCATCATTCGAATGTTCTCGAAAATGTAGTATGCACACACATCAGTCCCCGACGCCTGCTTCACGGCCTTTACGAGAATAGAATTTAATCAGATAATAATTAATCAAGCATGATAATTAATTAATGGTATTGAAACAAGAATTAAAGAGATGGTAGCTAGTTAGTAGTACTTAATTACTGACCTTGGGTCAATGCCACAACAGCTTTTTTCGCCATTTGCCTGGAGTCACCTTGATGAACTTTGCCCAAGCCCTACCGGCCGGCAAAGAAAATTAATAAAGGGGTTATTAAATATAGTTGATATCAGGAAATGACAAACTAAATAGACCGAGATATAGTTAATAATGATTGAAATTACCTGTCGAGTATCCTCTTCACGATGGTGAAGTCACTTTCTTTCTTAAGTAGTGAGTCCAGTACTTCAACTTTTCCTTCTTCAACTTTAATGTCTAACAAGACCCAATGGTAACTGCATGCGCACACGTTTGCATATCTTAATTAAGCGGGCATGTGCATAACACTAATCAACTACCCTAAACCCTATATACTTAATTATTAACATCTAGCTAGCTAGTAAGCAAAAACAGAATTTGTACTACAAGACAGTGTGACTCACCTGAAGTTGTAAGGAAGTAGTATATCTTCATTGCTATTGAGGCGCTTCAAGAACTCTAGCATTTTATTCTCTACATCTTGTTTACAATGATCATATGTGCATGTCGTTTCATTAATGATATTTGGGTCAATGAACCCAATGCCATAGCGTCCAGCTTTTTTCATTTCATACATCTTTATCCTGCATAATACCACAAAAAAGAATATAGTGAGGATAATTACAGGTAATGATCGATCAATGAGCACTAAATCTAGCTTGAGACTTAAATTATAGAAAGAAATCACTTACAGACAATAGCAACTGACGAGAGATTTTTCGAGTGCATCTTGATTGAATAACTGAAATAGCTCTGAATACTCAACGCACAGAGCTAGCTTATGGAAGTAATGCTCTTCCTTGACCTTCACCATGAGGGACTCTCGATTGGAACTCTTGGTAATTTTCATGTACCAATCATGCACTCTCACCCTTCCATCATTGCTAGCCTCTCTAGTACCGCGCAACTTTCGCCGGTATCATAAACCCACCATATACCTTCCTCAAAATAGCCACCATACCTATCTATTATGGCATTTCCATAGCCATTCCGAGATATATTGCCATGCAACTTTCCACCGTTCCGTTATTATGGCACGCTTCATCATTGTCATATTGTTTTGCATGATCATGTAGTTTACATCGTATTTGTGGCAAAGCCACCATTCATAATTCTTCCATACATGTCACTCTTGAGTCATTGCACATCCCGGTACACCGCCTGAGGCATTCATATAGAGTCCTATTTTGTTCTAAGTATCGAGTTGTAATTCTTGAGTTGTAAGTAAATAAAAGTATGATGATCATCATTATTAGAGCGTTGTCCCAATGAGGAAAGGATGATGGAGACTATGATCCCCCATAAGTCGGGATGAGACTCCGGAAAAAAAATAAAAAAAGAGAAAAAAAGAGGCCATAAAAAAAGAGAAAAGGCCCAAATAAAAAAATAAATAAAAAATGAGAGAAAAAGAGAGAAGGGGAATGCTACTATCCTTTTACCACACTTGTGCTTCAAAGTAGCACCATGATCTTCATGATGGAGAGTCTCCTATGTTGTCACTTTCATATACTAGTGGGAATCTTTCATTATAGAACTTGGCATGTATATTCCAATGATGGGCTTCCTCAAAATGCACTAGGTCTTCGTGAGCAAGCAAGTTGGACGCACACCCACTTAGTTTCTTTTTGAGCTTTCATACACTTATAGCTCTAGTGCATCCGTTGCATGGCAATCCCTACTCACTCACATTGATATCTATTGATGGGCATCTCCATAGCCCGTTGATACGCCTAGTTGGTGTGAGACTATATTCTCCCTTTTTGTCTTCTCCACAACCACCATTCTATTCCACCTATAGTGCTATGTCCATGGCTCACGCTCATGTATTGCGTGAAGATTGAAAAAGTTTGAGAACATCAAAAGTATGAAACAATTGCTTGACTTGTCATCGGGGTTGTGCATGATTTAAATATTTTGTGTGGTGAAGATAGAGCATAGCCAGACTATATGATTTTGTAGGGATAGCTTTCTTTGGCCATGTTATTTTGAGAAGACATGATTGCTTAGTTAGTATGCTTGAAGTATTATTATTTTTATGTCAATATTAAACGTTTGTCTTGAATCTTATGGATCTGAATATTCTTGCCACAATAAAGAGAATTACATGGATAAATATGTTAGGTAGCATTCCACATCAAAAAATCTGTTTTTATCATTTACCTACTCGAGGACGAGCAGGAATTAAGCTTGGGGATGCTGATACGTCTCCAACGTATCTATAATTTTTTATTGTTCCATGCTATTATATTATCAACTTTGGATGTTTTATATGCATTTATATGCTATTTTATATGATTTTTGGGACTGGCCTATTAACCCAGAGCCCAGTGCCAGTTTCTGTTTTTCCCTTGTTTCAGTGTTTCGCAGAAAAGGAATATCAAACGGAGTCCAAATGGAATGAAACCTTTGGAAAAGTTATTTTTGGAAAGAAAGCAATACGGGAGACTTGGAGTGCACGTCAGGGGATCAACGAGGAAGCCACGAGGCAGGTGGCGCGCCCTCCACCCTCGTGGGCCCCTCGTGGCTCCCCTGATGTACTTCTTCCTCCTATATATCTCCATATACCCTAAAACGATCGAAGAGCACAATAGATCGGGAGTTCCGCCGCCAGAAGCCTCCGTAGCCACCGAAAGCCAATCTAGACCCGTTCCGGCACCCTGCTGGAGGGGGAATCCCTCTCCGGTGTCCATCTTCATCATCCCGGTGCTCTTCATGACGGGGAGGGAGTAGTTCTCCCTCGGGGCTGAGGGTATGTACCAGTAGCTATATGTTTGATCTCTCTCTCTCTCTCGTGTTCTTGAGGTGATACGATCTTGATGTATCACGAGCTTTGCTATTATAGTTGGATCTTATTATGTTTTCTCCCCCCTCTACTCTCTTGTAATGGATTGAGTTTCCCCTTTGAAGTTATCTTATCGGATTGAGTCTTTAAAGATTTGAGAACACTTGATGTATGTCTTGCCGTGCGTATCTGTGGTGACAATGGGATATCACGTGATTCACTTGATGTATGTTTTGGTGATCAACTTGCGGGTTCCGCCCACGAACCTATGCATAAGGGTTGGCACACGTTTTCGTCGTGATTCTCCGGTAGAAACTTTGGGGCACTCTTTGAGGTTCTATGTGTTGGTTGAATAGATGAATCTGAAATTGTGTGATGCATATCGTATAATCATACCCACGGATACTTGAGGTGACATTGGAGTATCTAGGTGACATTAGGGTTTTGGTTGATTTGTGTCTTAAGGTGTTATTCTAGTACAAACTCTAGGGTTGTTTGTGACACTTATAGGAATAGCCCAACGGATTGATTGGAAAGAATAACTTTGAGGTGGTTTCGTACCCTACCATAATCTCTTAGTTTGTTCTCCGCTATTAGTGACTTTGGAGTGACTCTTTGTTGCATGTTGAGGGATAGTTATGTGATCCAATTATGTTATTATTGTTGAGGGAACTTGCACTAGTGAAAGTATGAACCCTAGGCCTTGTTTCAACGCATTGAAATACCGTTTACGCTCACTTTTATCATTAGTTACCTTGCTGTTTTTATATTTTCAGATTACAAAAACCTATATCTACCATCCATATTGCACTTGTATCACCATCTCTTCGTCGAACTAGTGCACCTATACAATTTACCATTGTATTGAGTGTGTTGGGGACACAAGAGACTCTTTTTTATTTGGTTGCAGGGTTGCTTGAGAGAGACCATCTTCATCCTACGCCTCCTACGGATTGATAAACCTTAGGTCATCCACTTGAGGGAAATTTGCTACTATCCTACAAACCTCTGCACTTGGAGGCCCAACAACGTCTACAAGAAGAAGGTTGTGTAGTAGACATCAAGCTCTTTTCTGGCGCCGTTGCCGGGGAGGCGAGTGCTTGAAGGTATATCTTTAGATCTTGCAATCGAGTCTTTTAATTTCTTGTTTTATCACTAGTTTAGTTTATAAAAGAAAACTACAAAAGAATATGGAATTAAGTTTACCTCATACGCTTCATCTTTTTAATATCTTTCGTGAGTATGATGGAAAGGAAAATTGTGCTCAAATGCTAGAAGAAGAATGCATTAAAATGTTTGGCACTAAATCTTTGAATAATGAGCATGATTGCAATGTTGTTAGTACGAACTCCTTGAATATCCATAGTACTAATGATGATTGCACTAGTTATGATGAAAATGTCCCCTATAAACATGTCAATTTTTGTGGAGTGCATTGGGTTTGCAAGTACACACCAATTAGGGAAGATAGATTTTGCAAGAGGCATAAGTACTTAGAAACTAAATTATTGCAAGAAAGGCTAGATGTTTGTGCTAAAATTTTAAATTTTCTTGGCCATACTTGTGAGCTTTGCAATGAACGTGGTCATTTAACCATCCGATGCAAATTGTTTCATGATCTAATCATTTCCAAAAATTGTGATGACTTGATTTCTCTTGCACATCATAATGAAATTAGTTTGCTTATGGGTTACAAAGAAATGAAACTTATAACTAACTATCTTCCAGTATTTGCCCGTGATAAACTTCTTGGCTTTGATTTAGAGAAAAATTATATGTATTGTGCGGTGAATTATACTGAAAATCCTTATATTGCCAACTACATAAAGAAAAGAAAACAAATAGAAGATGAAGAGCATACTAATGAAAGGGAAGAGACTTCCCAATATCCTCCTATTGTTTCTTATGATGAATCAGGCAACGAGGAGGAGCCTCCTATTCAACCAATCTCATTAATAAGGAGCCCCCAAAAGAGGATTGAACCCACACATGATGTGGTGAAGAAGAAGAAAAGAAAAAGGAAGAGAGGTAAAAAGATATCTCCCGCAAATAATGCTGCTCCTATTACTATTATGCCTCATGAAAATATAATTGTGGAAGATAATGATACTTCTTATGATATTGACAATCTTTTTGGCACTTGCTTGGAAGAATATGATAATTGTTATACTATTGGTGCTATCCATACTATTGATGATGAGGGTGATTATGCTTATGATATGAAAAGGCCCAAGCTTGGGGATGCTATGTTTGATGAAGATGATGTTTTTGAGAATATATTTGCTGCAATTAATGTTTGTCCCGAGCTTGGGGATGCTACGTTTAATGAAGATGATATTTTTAGTCTCTCAAGTTTTGATATGCAAATTTATAATGATGATAGCATGCCTCCTACTTATGATGATTATTGTGATGATACTTATGCTATAAAAAGTAGTGATTATATTTATAAAACTTGTCATGATTATGATTACCCTTTTTCTGAACATCACTCTTTTAATGTGGAAACAATTTATAGTATTCGAGTCTCTTATGATACTCCCACTATTCCGAATGAGAAGAATTTTGCTTCTGTGGAGAGTAATAAAATTTCTATGCTTGTAGATCATGAAAATAATGCTTTAGGTGCTGGCTATATTGTTGAATTCATTCATGATGCTACTGAAAATTATTATGAGGGAGGAATATATGCTTGTAGGAATTGCAATAATATCAAGTTTCCTCTCTATGTGCTTAAAGTTTTGAAGTTATGCTTGTTTTACCTTCTTATGCAAGTTAATTCTTGTTCCCACAAGTTGTTTGCTCACAAAATCCCTATGCATAGGAAGAGGTCTAGACTTAAATGTGCTAGTCATATTATTCATGATGCTCTCTTTATGTTTCAATTATTATCTTTTATGCGAGCATCATTGAAATCATCATGCCTAGCTAGGGGTGTTAAACGATAGCGCTTGTTGGGAGGCAACCCAATTTTATTTTTGTTCCTTGCTTTTTGCTCCTGTTTAGTAATAAATAATTTATCTAGCCTCTGTTATTATTGAGTGTTTATATTTTAATTAGTGTTTGTGCCAAGTAGAACCGTTGGGAAGACTTGGGGAAAGTCTTTTTAATCTTGCTGTAAAAAACAGAAACTTTAGCGCTCACGAGAACTGCTACCATTTTTATTTAGGAAGTGCTATTTAGTTAATTATTTTTGCATATGATTAATAGATAAATTCCTCACGTCCAGAAAGTTATTTTAGAATTTTTGGGGTTCCATAAGTATACATTTGATCCAGATTACTACAGACTGTTCTGTTTTTGACAGATTCTGTTTTCGATGTGTTGTTTGCTTATTTTGATGAATCTATGAGTAGTATCAGAGGGTATGAACTATAGATAAGTTGGAATACAGTAGATATTACACCAATATGAATTTAGAATGAGTCACAACAGTACCTAAGTGGTGATTTATTTTCTTATACTAACGGAGCTTACGAGTTTTCTGTTAAGTTTTGTGTGGTGAAGTTTTCAAGTTTTGGGTAAAGATTCAATGGACTATGGAATAAGGAGTGGCAAGAGCCTAAGCTTGGGGATGCACAAGGCACCCCAAGAAAATATTCAAGGGCAACCAAGAGCCTAAGCTTGGGGATGCCCCGGAAGGCATCCCCTCTTTCGTCTTCGTTCATCGGTAACTTTACTTGGAGCTATATTTTTATTCGCCACATGATATGTGTTTTGCTTAGAGCATCATTTTATTTTATTTTGTTTTGCTTGCTGATTTAATAAAATACCAAGATCTTAAATTCTTAAATGTTAGAGAGTCTTCACATAGTTGCATAATTATTCAACTACTCATTGATCTTCACTTATATCTTCCGGAGTAGTTTGTTGTTGCTCTAGTGCTTCACTTATATCTTTTTAGAGCACGGTGGTGGTTTTATTTTGTAGAAATATATGAACTATCGTGCTTCACTTATATTATTTTGAGAGTCTTTAGAACAGCATGGTAATTTGCTTTTGTTATGAATTTAGTCCTAATATGATGGGCATCCAAGAGGGACATAATAAAAACTTTCATATAAGTGCATTGAATACTATGAGAAGTTTGAAACTTGATGATTGTTTTGAGTTATGGAGATGGTAATATTAGAGTCATGCTAGTGAGTAGTTGTGAATTTGAGAGATACTTGTGTTAAAGTTTGTGATTCCCGTAGCATGCACGTATGGTGAACCGTTATGTGATGAAGTCGGAGCATGATTTATTTATTAATTGTCTTCCTTATGAGTGGCGGTCGGGGACGAGCGATGGTCTTTTCCTACCAATCTATCCCCCTAGGAGCATGCGCGTAGTACTTTGTTTCGATAACTAATAGATTTTTGCAATAAGTATGTGAGTTCTTTATGACTAATGTTGAGTCCATGGATTATATGCACTCTCACCCTTTCATCATTGCTAGCCTCTCTAGTACCACGCAACTTTCGCCGCTACCATAAACCCACCATATACCTTCCTCAAAACAGCCACCATACCTACCTATTATGGCATTTCCATAGCCATTCCTAGATATATTGCCATGCAACTTTCCACCGTTCTGTTATTATGACATGCTCCATCATTGTCATATTGCTTTGCATGATCATATAGTTGACATCGTATTTGTGGCAAAGCCACCGTTCATAATTCTTCCATACATGTCATTCTTGAGTCATTGCACATCCCGGTACACCGCCAGAGGCATTCATATAGAGTCCTATTTTGTTCTAAGTATCGAGTTGTAATTCTTGAGTTGTAAGTAAATAAAAGTGTGATGATCATCATTATTGGAGCATTGTCCCACTGAGGAAAGGATGATGGAGACTATGATTCCCCCATAAGTCGAGATGAGACTCCGGACGAAAAATTAAAAAAAAAAGAAAAAAGAGGCCATAAAAAATAGAAAAGGCCCAAATAAAAAAATAAAAAATTAAAAAATGAGAGAAAAAGAGAGAAGGGGAATGCTACTATCCTTTTACCACACTTGTGCTTCAAAGTAGCACCATGATCTTCATGATGGAGAGTCTCCTATGTTGTCACTTTCATATACTAGTGGGAATCTTTCATTATAGAACTTGGCATGTATATTCCAATGATGGGCTTCCTCAAAATGCACTAGGTCTTCGTGAGCAAGCAAGTTGGACGCACACCCACTTAGTTTCTTTTTGAGCTTTCATACACTTATAGCTCTAGTGCATCCGTTGCATGGCAATCCCTACTCACTCACATTGATATCTATTGATGGGCATCTCCATAGCCCATTGATACGCCTAGTTGGTGTGAGACTATATTCTTCCTTTTTGTCTTCTCCACAACCACCATTCTATTCCACCTATAGTGCTATGTCCATGGCTCACGCTCATGTATTGCGTGAAGATTGAAAAAGTTTGAGAACATCAAAAGTATGAAACAATTGCTTGGCTTTTCATCGGGGTTGTGCATGATTTAAATATTTTGTGTGGTGAAGATAGAGCATAGCCAGACTATATGATTTTGTAGGGATAGCTTTCTTTGGCCATACTATTTTGAGAAGACATGATTGCTTAGTTAGTATGCTTGAAGTATTATTATTTTTATGTCAATATTAAACTTTTGTCTTGAATCTTATGGATCTGAATATTCTTGCCACAATAAAGAGAATTACATGGATAAATATGTTAGGTAGCATTCCACATCAAAAATTCTGTTTTTATCATTTACCTACTCGAGGACGAGCAGGAATTAAGCTTGGGGATGCTGATACGTCTCCAACGTATCTATAATTTTTTATTGTTCCATGCTATTATATTATAAACCTTGGATGTTTTATATGAATTTGTATGCTATTTTATATGATTTTTGGGACTAACCTATTAACCCAGAGCCCAGTGCCAGTTTCTGTTTTTCCCTTGTTTCAGTGTTTTGCACAAAAGGAATATCAAACAGAGTCCAAACGGAATGGAACCTTCGGAAAAGTTATTTTTGGAAAGAAAGCAATACAGGAGACTTGGAGTGCACGCCAGGGGATCAACGAGGAAGCCACGAGGCAGGTGGCGCGCCCACCCCCCTGGGCGTGCCCTCCACCCTCGTGGGCCCCTCGTGGCTCCCCTGATGTACTTCTTCCTCCTATATATCTCCATATACCCTAAAACTATCGGAGAGCACAATAGATCGGGAGTTCCGCCGCCAGAAGCCTCCATAGCCACCGAAAGCCAATCTAGACCCGTTCTGGCACCCTGCCGGAGGGGGAATCCCTCTCCGGTGGCCATCTTCATCATCCCGGCACTCTCCATGATGAGGAGGGAGTATTTCTCCCTCGGGGCTGAGGGTATGTACCAGTAGCTATGTGTTTGATCTCTCTCTCGTGTTCTTGAGGTGATACGATCTTGATGTATCGCGAGCTTTGCTATTATAGTTGGGTCTTATGATGTTTTCTCCCCCCTCTACTCTCTTGTAATGGATTGAGTTTTCCCTTTGAAGTTATCTTATCGGATTGAGTCTTTAAAGATTTGAGAACACTTGATGTATGTCTTGCCGTGCATATCTGTGGTGACAATGGGATAGCACGTGATTCACTTGATGTATGTTTTGGTGATCAACTTGCGGGTTCCGCCCATGAACCTATGCATAGGGGTTGGCACATGTTTTCGTCGTGATTCTACGGTAGAAACTTTGGGGCACTCTTTGAGGTTCTATGTGTTGGTTGAATAGATGAATCTGAGATTGTGTGATGCATATCGTATAATCATACCCACGGATACTTGAGGTGACATTGGAGTATCTAGGTGACATTAGGGTTTTGGTTGATTTGTGTCTTAAGGTGTTATTCTAGTAAGAACTCTAGGGCTGTTTGTGACACTTATAGGAATAGCCCAACAGATTGATTGGAAAGAATAACTTTTAGGTGGTTTCGTACCCTACCATAATCTCTTCGTTTGTTCTCCGCTATTAGTGACTTTGGAGTGACTCTTTGTTGCATGTTGAGGGATAGTTATGTGATCCAATTATGTTATTATTGTTGAGGGAACTTGCACTAGTGAAAGTATGAACCCTAGGCCTTGTTTCAACGCATTGCAATACCATTTACGCTCACTTTTATCATTAGTTACCTTGCTGTTTTTATATTTTCAGATTACAAAAACCTGTATCTACCATCCATATTGCACTTGTATCACCATCTCTTCGCCGAACTAGTGCACCTATACAATTTACCATTGTATTGGGTGTGTTGGGGACACAACAGACTCTTTGTTATTTGGTTGCAGGGTTGCTTGAGAGAGACCATCTTCATCCTACGCCTCCTACGGATTGATAAACCTTAGGTCATCCACTTGAGGGAAATTTGCTACTGTCCTACAAACCTCTGCACTTGGAGGCCCAACAACGTCTACAAGAAGAAGGTTGTGTAATAGACATCAGGGAGAACTTTGTATTGAGATCCAAAAAGAGAGAAGAAGCCATCTAGCTAATAACTATGGACCCGAAGGTCTGAAGTAAACTACTCACACTTCATCGGAGAGACTATGGTGTTGATGTAGAAGCCCTCTGTGATCGATGCCCCCTCCGGCGGAGCTCCGGAAAAGGCCCCAAGATGGGATCTCGTGGATACAGAAAGTTACAGCGGTGGAATTAGGGTTTTGGCTCCGTATCTGGTAGTTTCGGGGTACGTAGGTATATATAGGAGGAAGGAGTACGTCGGTGGAGCAACGTGGGCCCCACGAGGGTGGAGGGCGCGCCTGGGGGGTAGCCGCGCCCCCCTACCTCGTGTCCTCCTGGTTGATGTCTTGACATAGGGTCCAAGTCCTCTGGATCATGTTCGTTCCGAAAATCACGTACCCAAAGGTTTCATTCCGTTTGGACTTTGTTTGATATTTTTTTCTGCGAAACCCTGAAATAGGCAAACAAACAGCAATTCTGGGTTGGGCCTCCGGTTAATAGGTTAGTCCCAAAAAAATATAAAAGTGTATAATAAAGCCCAATAATGTCCAAAACAGGATATAATATAGCATGGAACAATCAAAAATTATAGATACGTTGGAGACGTATCAAGCATCCCCAAGCTTAATTCATGCTCGTCCTCGAGTAGGTAAATGATAAAAACTTATTTTTTGATGTGGAATGCTACTTGGCATAATTTCAATGTAATTCTCTTAATTGTGGTATGAATATTCAGATCCGAAAGATTCAAGACAAAAGTTTAATATTGACATAGAAATAATAATAATACTTCAAGCCTACTAACTAAGCAATTACGTCTCTTCAAAATAACATGGCCAAAGAAAGTTATCCCTACAAAATCATATAGTATGGCTATGCTCCATCTTCACCACACAAAGTATTTAAATCATGCACAACCCCGATGACAAGCCAAGCAATTATTTCATACTTTTGGTGTTCTCAAACTTTTTTCAATCTTCACGCAATACATGAGCGTGAGCCATGGACATAGCACTATATGTGGAATAGAATGGTGGTTGTGGAGAAGACAAAAAGGGAGAAGATAGTCTCACATCAACTAGGTGTATCAACGGGCTATGGAGATGCCCATTAATAGATATCAATGTGAGTGAGTAGGGATTGCCATGCAATGGATGCACTAGAGCTATAAGTATATGAAAGCTCAACAAAAAGAACTAAGTGGGTGTGCATCCAACTTGCTTGCTCACGAAGACCTAGGGCATTTTGAGGAAGCCCATTATTGGAATATACAAGCCAAGTTCTATAATGAAAAATTCCCACTAGTATATGAAAGTGATAACATAGGAGACTCTCTATCATGAAGATCATGGTGCTACTTTGAAGCACAAGTGTGGAAAAGGATAGTAGTATTGTCCCTTTATATAATTTTTGGGCCTTCCTTTTTTTGGCCTTTATCTTTTTTTGGGACAATACTCTATGAATGATGATCATCACACTTCTATTTATTTACAACTCAATGATTACAACTCGATACTAGAACAAAATATGACTCTATATGAATGCCTCCGGCGGTATACCGGGATAGCAATGATGCATGAGTGACTTGTACGAAAGAATTATGAACAGTGGCTTTGCCACAACTAAAATGTCAACTACATGATCATGCAAAGCAATATGACAATGATGGAGCGTGTCATAGTAAACAGAACGGTGGAAAGTTGCATGTCAATATATTTCGGAATGGCTACGGAAATGCCATGATAGGTAGGTATGGTGGCTGTTTTGAGGAAGGTATACGGTAGGTGTATGATACCGGCGAAAGGTGTGTGGTATTAGAGAGGCTAGCAATGGTGGAAGGGTGAGAGTGTGTATAATCCATGGACTCAATATTAGTCATAAAGAACTCACATACTTATTGCAAAAATCTATTAGTTATCGAAGCAAAGTACTACGTGCATGCTCCTAGGGGGATAGATTGGTAGCAAAAGACCATCACTCGTCCTCGACCGCCACTCATAAGGAAGACAATCAATAAATAATTCATGCTCCAACTTCTTTACATAATGGTTCACCATACGTGCATGCTACGGGAATCACAAACTTCAACACAAGAATTTCTCAAATTCACAACTACTCAACTAGCACGACTCTAATATCACCATCTCCATATCTCAAAACAATTATCAAGTATCAAACTTCTCATAGTATTCAACACACTCATAAGAAGAAAAAAATAATCTTGAATGCCTAACATAATTAAAGCAAATTAACACGCTGTTTTGTAGGACTCTCAAAATAATCTAAGTGAAGCATGAGAGGACAATAGTTTCTATAAAACAAATCTACCACCGTGACCTAAAAGATATAAGTGAAGCACTAGAGCAAAAACTATATAACTCAAAAGATATAAGTGAAGCACATAGAGTATTCTAACAATTTTCGAATCATGTGTGTCTCTCTCAAAAGGTGTGTACAGAAAGGATGATTGTGGAAAACTAACAAATAAAGAATCAAATAATACAAGACGCTCCAAGCAAAACACATATCATGTGGTAAATAAAAATATAGCTCCAAGTAAAGTTACCGTTGGAAGTAGACGAAAGAGGGGATGCCTTCCGGGGCATCCCCAAGCTTGGGCTTTTAGGTGTCCTTATATTATCTTAGGGTGCCATGGGAATCCCCAAGCTTAGGCTCTTGCCAGTCCTTGTTCCATAATCCATCAAATGTTTCACCCAAAACTTGAAAACTTCACAACACAGAACTTAAAGTAGAAAATCTCGTGAGCTCCGTTAGCGAAAGAAAACAAAACACCACTTCAAGGTACTGTAATGAACTCATTATTTATTTATATTGGTGTTAAACCTACTGTATTCCAACTTATTTATGGTTTATAAACTATTTTACTAGCCATAGATTCATCAAAATAAGCAAACAACACACGAAAAACAGAATCTGTAAAAAACAGAACAGTCTGTAGTAATCTGTAGCTAACTCATGTTCTAGAACCCCAAAAATTCTAAAATAAATTTATGGACATGAGGAATTTATCTATTAATCATATTCAAAAAGAATTAACTAAATAGCACTTTCCAAATAAAAATGGCAGCAATTCTCGTGAGCGCTAAAGTTTCTGTTTTTTACAGCAAGATTAAAAAGACTTTCCCCAGGTCTTCCCAACGGTTCTACTTGGCACAAACACTAATTAAACAAAAAAACGCAACCAAAACAGAGCCTAGATAAATTATTTATTACTAAACAGGAGCAAAAGGCAAGGAACAAAAATAAAATTGGGTTGCCTCCCAACAAGCGCTATCATTTAACGCCCCTAGCTAGGCATAAAAGCATGGATAGATCTTGGTATCGCCATAATAATAGGATAGATCACTAAAACTCATTTCATATTCTCTACGTTCGGCAGCAAGTTTTCTTTGAGGCAAGCAAAAATAATCAAAAGGGCTAAATTTAATGGGACCAAAGTCCCCAAGATCAACTTTAGGAGGTATAGGTTCCTCCTTTGGCCCTTCGTATTGCACAACCAATTCATCATTATAAGCATTCTTTTGACAGAACTTCGTGAGCCTATATTTGAGAGAATATCCTAGCTCATTATTTCGAATAGCCAAATCATTATTAAGTTCAGAAATTCTATCAACTAGAACATTGGTAGGAACCCTTTTTCTAAGATTTTCATTGAAGCAACAAAGTCTAGAGATTGAAAACGCATTATTTCTTGTTGATCAAAAAGGATAGCTTCTATGGGAGAACGACCAGCGTCCACCCTATAATGCGCAAAAATTTCTTTGGCCTCTTTTATTATAAATCTGAACTCATGAGCCAAAAAGATAGTAGCGGCATGCTTAACAGAAGAATGCTCAATATTAGAAAATTCTAGGAAATCCTTTGTATGCAAGGATGCATGTGCATAAATTGTCTTTCAAGTTCAACTACGAGCATGGCGATAGCGTCCGCAAGACTACTAGTTCTATGAAGAATAGAACTACCCATAGAAGACAAAGGACCAGCACAAGTAAAGAAATCTTGGATAACTCCTTTTCCAATAATATTACCACTACCAATTCAGAATTTTTTTGTATGTAAGATAGGGGGTTCTTCAGCAGGAGCATCAGAATTTTCCATGATATTATTATTGTCCATATCGACAATAATTTCCCCAATTTCAGACATAATGACAGAAAGTGCAAGGGGCAAAAAGAAGGGGGACGGAGAGAGAGGGTGAATAAAACGGCAAGGGTGAAGTGGGGGAGAGGCAAATGGCAAATAATGTAATGCGGGAGATAAGGGTTTGTGATGGGTACTTGGTATGTTGACTTTTGCGTCGACTCCCCGGCAACGGCGCCAGAAATCCTTCTTTCTACCTCTTGAGCAATGCGTTGGTTTTCCCTTGAAGAGGAAAGGGTGATGCATCAAAGTAGCGTAAGTATTTCCCTAAGTTTTTGAGAACCAAGGTATCAATCCAGTAGGAGGCCACACACGAGTCCCTCACACGTACAAAAACAAATAAAATCCTCGTAACCAACACAATAAAGGGGTTGTCAATCCCTTCACGGTCACTTACGAGAGTGAGATCTGATAGATATGATAAGATAATATTTTTGGTATTTTTATGATAAAGATGCAAAGTAAAGAAAGCAAAATAAACAGAAAAGGAAATAGCTTGTTGATGGAAGATTAATATGATAGAAAATAGACCCGGGGGCCATAGGTTTCACTAGTGGCTTCTCTCGAGAGCATAAGTATTACGGTGGGTAAACAAATTACTGTTGAGCAATTGACAGAATTGAGCATAGTTATGAGAATATCTAGGTAAGATCATGTATATAGGCATCATGTTCGAGACAAGTAGACCGACTCTTGCCTGCACCTACTACTATTACTCCACACATCAACATGTATCCAGCATGCATCTAGAGTATTAAGTTCAAGAGAACAGAGTAACACTTTAAGCAAGATGACATGATGTAGAGGGATAAACTCATGCAATATGAAATAAACCCCATCTTGTTATCCTCGATGGCAACAATACAATACGTGCCTTGCTGCCCCTACTATCACTGGGAAAGGACACTGCAAGATTGAACCCAAAGCTAAGCACTTCTCCCATTGCAAGAAAGATCAATCTAGTAGGCCAAACCAAACTGATAATTCGAAGAGACTTGCAAAGATAACCAATCATACATAAAAGAATTCAGAGAAGATTCAAATATTGTCCATAGATAAACTTGATCATAAACCCACAATTCATCGGTCTCAACAAACACACCGCAAAAGAAGATTACAACGAATAGATCTCCACAAGAGAGGGGGAGAACTTTGTATTGAGATCCAAAAAGAGAGAATAAGCCATCTAGCTAATAACTATGGACCCGAAGGTCTGAAGTAAACTACTCACACTTCATCGGAGAGGCTATGGTGTTGATGTAGAAGCCATCTGTGATCGATGCCCCCTCCGGCGGAGCTCCGAAAAAGGCCCCAAGATGGGATCTCGTGGATACAGAAAGTTACGGCGGTGGAATTAGGGTTTTGGCTCTGTATCTGGTAGTTTGGGGGTACGTAGGTATATATAGGAGGAAGGAGTATGTCAGTGGAGCAACATGGGCCCCACAAGGGTGGAGGGTGCACCTGGGGGGGGGGGGTAGGCGTGCCCCCTACCTCATGCCCTCCTGGTTAATGTCTTGACGTAGGGTCCAAGTCCTTTGGATTATGTTCGTTCCGAAAATCACGTTCCCGGAGGTTTCATTCCATTTTGACTCCGTTTGATATTCTTTTTCTGCGAAACCCTGAAATAGGCAAAAAACAACAATTCTGGGTTGGGCCTCCGGTTAATAGGTTAGTCCCAAAAATAATATAAAAGTGTATAATAAAGCCCAATAATGTCCAAAACAGGATATAATATAGCATGGAACAATCAAAAATTATAGATACATTGGAGACGTATCAGTGGTCAATCTTTTCCTCGGGCACTTTCTCCCTTGACGGCGGTGTCGGTTTCGGTCCAAAATGGGCGTCCACTTGGGCCTTCACTATGGATGTGTTTTGCTCCTCGGTCATGTCGTAAGGCCTCTCAGGAAGAGGACCGAGGCTTGGACCATATTTATATCGCTTGCCTCGGCTTGTACCTCCTGTACTACCTCAACTCATAGCGCTACGCACCATAGCTGCGGTGGATCTCTTCTGCGCTTGCTGAGGCAGCGGAGGCGGCTGACGTGGCTGAGTTGGAACAGGAGTCTGCTCACGCATTGGTGGACTTGGAGGAGCGGGAGTCTGCTGACACGGTGGCGGACTTCGAGGAGGAGTCGGCTCACGCGTTCGTGGACTTGGAGGAGCAGGAGTCTGCTGACACAGTGGCGGACTTCGAGGAGGAGTCGGCTCACGCGTTCGTGGACTTGGAGGAGCGGGAGTCTGCTGGCTCGGTGGCGTACTTCGAGGAGGAGTCGGCTAACGCGGTGTCGGTTGCCTTCGAAATATGATGCAATCCTTTCTCCATAGGATGATACGATGTATGGCCTCTTCCAGTGTGTGCTTGTCGTCACCTCCAGGAATGTCAAGCTCTAGCCCCGAATATTGGTCCACCACCCCATCAACCAGGACACGAGCATAGCCCGCTGGAATCGGGTTGCAGTGGAAGGTTGCTTCGGGGGGATTTGTAAAAGCAACGGCGTCCGCCACTTTCATGGATATGTTCTTCATTTTGAAGTGTAGCTCACAGTTAGTGTTCTCTATGATGTCATCCATAGGGTATGTATCCAGCAGTGCGTCGCTCGGGGCGGAACCAACGTTGCTTCTCGGCATGGATGGGACGGTGTTATCCAATGTTGGATCATCCGCTAGCTGCTGCCGCTGCTGAGACCCCCTTTCCTGGCTAAGTGAGTCGATCTGCTGCTGCTGCCGCGGGAAGTTGAGTGCCAAGTATACGTGCGATGATTCTAGGCCTTGAAGGCGTTCTGCTTCCTGCTTCATCTGCTCCTCCTCCAGCTTCCTCTTCTTCTCCTCCTTCATCTTCCTTCTTTTACGGGTTCTGTAGTCGGTGTTCCATTCCGAAAAGCCCTCATACAACGGAACAATGCCCTTGCCTCGTGTTCTTCCCGGGTGTTCAGGATTTCCCAGGGCGCGCGTAAGCTCGTCGTTCTCTCTGTTGGGCGTGAACACCCCCATTCGAGCATCTTCTATTGCTTGAAGTAACTTATCTTCGACTCCTTTTAGACTTGCCTTCTTCGAAACCAGGTCTGTCTTCGAGTCCAACGCCCCCCATGCGCATAGAACCAAGTTCTGCACCTGGGGGGGCAGCTCTAGTAACTGGATCGACCCCTGCATCCAGCATCTCTTGTTCAGACTTATCCCACTTAGGAATTGCCACCGCGTAGCCACCTGGCCCCAGCCTATGGAACTGCGTCTTTTTTGCGGCATTGGCCTTGTTTTTTCTCGACCGTTCCTTAGATAATTCTGATTCCTTGAATTTCACGAAAGCGGGCCAGTGTTCTCTTTGCTTCTCCAGTGTTCCCTTAAATTCTTGAGTTTTCTTTCCTCCTTCGACGTAGTTGGCCCATACAGTTTTTTTGTGGGTGTTGAATGCAATTGTCATCTTCCTAAGAGCAGCGTCCTTGACTTTCTGCACATCTGCATCAGTGAAATGATCTGGTAGGGTGAAATGTTCCATGAGAGATTCCCAAAGCATTTTTTTGCTCTGTCGTCGACCCAAGTAACATCTGGATATTTATTTTTTGGCTCGTTCCATTCTTGAATGGAGATCGGTAGTTGGTCCTTCACAAGAACTCCGCACCGACGAACGAACTTATTCGCAATGTTCTTAGGCGTGATTGGTTCGCCATTAGTTTTGATGGCATCGATGTTGTACTTTACACCGTCCTTCAACTTTTTGCCCGGGCCTCGCTTTGTCCTGCTGTCTGTAGAAGCAGATTTGCTCGATCCGAAGGGCTGAAAGAAGAAAGATCGATTCGTTAATATATCTTCAAATCAAAAAACATGTGATGATCACCAGATGCCTGCTTATATAAATATACCTCGCTGGTCTTTGTTATTTCAAGATTTTCTGCGTCATCATAATCATAATCATAGTTCATGACTTCATCAAGTCGGTCGTCGACATCGAATATCTTATCATCACCCTCCTCGGTATTGTTCAGATATTCGGAGCCGTCATGATCTTCATTCTGATCATCTGGCCCGCGAGGGCTGCGTATGGTCTCGAACATGGTCTCTTCTCCCTCTGTGCTGGTATTGTCCTCCATAGCTTTTATTTAACTAATTCAGAAGAAATATAAAACAATTTAGTATTCAAATTACAATGCATGGATGCAATCAATAAGGAAAAACTGAATCATAGTACATAATATGCATCGTCTCGAATAATATGTAATCTCGAATACATCGTCTCGAATAACATATAATCTCGAATACATCGTCTCTAATAATATATAATCTTGAATACATCATCTCGAATATTATATATCAAATACATCACTAGCTAGCTAGCTAGCTAATAAAGATCGAATACTATAGAAGAATCTAGGCCACTCGCGGTTCCCGAGGCGCGGGCGGTGGACACCCAAAGAGAAGGAACCATCACAGGATCATATCTCCGGTCATCTCCCAAAGAACCTGTCAGGTATTGGAGAACCTGACACCCAAAGAGAAGGAACCATCATAGGATAATACTAAGCAGGCATTCAAAGAAGATTTCCTTCTCTTCTTTGGTAAGAGCTTAGCTGGCATGACCATGATGTATGCCGTATTTTCCGTGCATACATTGCTGGTCCTCCCGTGCCTCAGGTGTATCTTTTGTCTTCCCATACACGCCCAAGAAGCCAAGCAGGGTCACGCAAAGATTCTTTGTCACGTGCATCACGTCGATTGCGGAGCGGACCTCTAGGTCTTTCCAATAGGGCAGGCCCCAAAATATAGATTTCTTCTTCTACATGGGTGCGCGTCCATCAACATCATTCGGAACAGGTTGTCCGCCAGGACCCTTTCCAAAGACTACCTTCAAATTCTTGACCATATCATGTACATCAGCACCAGTACGGTGGCGAGGCTTCGTCCGATGATCCGCCTCACCTTTGAAATGCTTGCCTTTCTTTCTTACAGGACGCCTGCTCGGAAATCGACGATGTCCCAGGTACACATTCTTCCTACAATTATCCAAATATATACGGTCGGTATCATCCAAACAGTGCGTGCATGCACGGTATCCCTTGTTTGTCTGTCCTGAAAGGTTATTGAGAGCAGGACAATCATTGATGGTCACGAACAGCAACACCTTTAGGTCAAATTCTTCCCCCATGTGCTCATCCCACGCACGTACACATGTTCCATTTCACAGCTCTAAGAGTTCTTCAACTAATGGCCTTAGGTACACATCAATGTCGTTGTCGGGTTGCTTAGGGCCTTGGATGAGCACTGGCATCATAATGAACTTCCGCTTCATGCACAACCAAGGAGGAAGGTTATACAAACATAGAGTCACATGCCAGGTGCTATGGTTGCTGTTCTGCTCCCCAAAAAGATTAATGCCATCTGCGCTTAGACCAAACCATACGTTCCTTGCGTCACCTGCAAACTCCATCCTGTACTTTCTCTCGATTTTTCTCCACTGCGACCTGTCAGCGGGTACTCTCAACTTTCCGTATTTCTTACGGTCTTCTCTGTGCCATCGCATCGCCTTGGCATGCTCTTTGTTTTGTAACAAACGTTTCAACCGTGGTATTATAGGAGCATACCACATCACCTTGGCAGGAATATTCTTCCTGGGGCGCTCGCCCTCGACATCACCAAGATCATTGCGGCTGATCTTATAGCGCAATGCACCGCATACGGGCAAGCGTTCAAATCCTCGTACTGGTCACCGTGGTAGAGGATGCAGTCATTAGGGCATGCATGTATCTTCTGCACCTCTAACCCTAGAGGGCAGACAACCTTCTTTGCTTCGTACGTACTCTCGGGCAATTCGATGTCATTTGGAAGCATATTCTTTATCATTACCAGCAACTTTCCAAATCCCTTGTCATATACACCATTCTCTGCCTTCCATTGCAGCAATTCCAGTGTGGTGCCCAACTTTTTCTTGTCAGCTTCGCAATTCGGGTACAATAATTTCTTGTGATCCTCTAACATGCGCTGCAACTTCTTATTCTCCAAATCACTTGCGCAGTTTCTCTTTGCATCGGCAACGGCCCGACCTAGATCATCAGCGAGCTCATCTGATGCCTCTTCTTCAGCTTCTTCCTGCATTGCCGGCTCAGCTTCTTCCCCCATTGTTGTATCATCGTATTCAGGGAACCCATGGCCAGGATAACTGTCGTCGTCCTCTTCTTCTTCATTGTCTTCCATCATAACCCCTCTTTCTCCGTGCTTGGTCCAAACATTATAGTGGGGCATGAAACCGGACTCAAACATGTGGACGTGAGTGGTTCTTGACTTAGAGTAATTGTGATCATTCTTACAGCCAGCACATGGAGAAGGCATAAAACCATCCGTCCGCTTGTTTGCCTCAGCCGCAAGCAGAAAAGTTTGCACGCCATTAATGAACTCGGGAGAGTATCGGTCATCGTACATCCATTGTCGGCTCATCTTCATTACCAACACCGAAAAGACCAAATTAATACAAGTTCATACATAAAGTTCATATATACATAAAGTTCATACAACACTTAAATGCAACAAACAAATAACTCTCTAGCTAAAGCATTTAAATGCAACAACAAATGCGATCAAGATCGCAACTAAGGTAACAATTGATCCAACAGCATAATGATACCAAGCCTCACTATGAATGTCATATTTTCTAATCTTTCTAATCTTCAAGCGCATTTTCTCCATCTTGATCTTGTGATCATCGACGACATCGGCAACATGCAACTCCAATTCCATCTTCTCCCCCTCAATTCTTTTCAATTTTTCTTTCAAATCCTCGTTTTCTCTTTCAACTAAATTTAACCTCTCGACAATAGGGTCGGTTGGAATTTCCGGTTCACATACCTCCTACATACAAATATCTATGTCAACTTGATGGGCATAATTTGTCATAAACACGAAATGCAACAAATAGTTTTAAAAGAGAATATACCACATCTGAATCATAACAAGGACGAGGGCCGACGGGGACGGATATCAAAACCATGGCACTATGTATAACAAACAACGTGCGGGTAAGATAATTATATGAGTAACTATATATCCAAATCACACAAACATCAATTTTTTATATAAAACATTCATGAACAAGAGGCTCACCACAAGGTGGTGCCGACGACGGGACGGTGTGGGCGATCGACGGTGGTTACGACGGTGATTTAGAAGGCACTAAGTAAAGCACACCTACATATGCAAACTAAGTGTTATTTTTGACCTCAAATTGCATATAAATCAAATACTAGCACATATAATTCCTCCCAAATTACTAAACTCACAAATTAATCACTATATAAAGCATTGCAAGAGCTAATCTAGCAATGAGAGATGAAAGGACAAAGTTGCTAACCTTTGTGATCATTTGAATGGATGGGGGCCTTCAAATCTTGACAAATTTTGGGAAAAATGTGTGATGAGCTCGAGAGGAAGAGGGGAAGAACAGAGAGGAGAGGGGAAAGGGGAAGAACAGAGCGAGCTCGGGTGGACGAAGGGTTTATGTAGGACGACCTTTAGTACCGGTTCGTGACACGAACCGGTACTAAACGTGTTGGAGGGGCCCCAGACTGACAACATCCTGCCACCACTCTCTTTAGTACCGGTTCGTGGAACGAACCGGTGCTAAAGATTGGCCACGAACCAGTACTAATGGTAGCGGCCCGGCTAGCCGTTGGAACCGGCACTAATGGTCACATTAGTGTCGGCTCAAATTCAAACCGGCACTAATGTGCTTCACATTTGACCGTTTTTCTACTAGTGCTTGCTTCAAGGAGTCGTCGTACTGCCATGCAGCATTGTTGGGTCTGCCCGGTCGTGATGAAGCATCATCGGTGCTACGATGGAGCATGGCCGAGCCACCAGAGAATCACCGGTGCCGGGTTGGAACATTTGTCGGGCGGCTGGAACCCCACGGGTGCTGCAATGGAGCATCGCCGGTCACCGAAACCTTGCGAGTGCTGCAATGGAGCATCGACGGGTCGCCGAAGCATCGCCAGTGCTGCAACGGAGCATTGAGGGCTGCTGGAGCATCACATGTGCTGGGATGGAGCATCATCGGGCCGTCGGGACCTTGCGGGTGCTACAATGGAGAATCGACGGGTCACCGAATAATCGCCGGAGCTGCAACGGAGCATTGACGGGTCACCGAAGCATCACCTGTGCTGTGATGGAACATCATCGAGCCGCCGGAACCTCATGTGCTCTGCAATGGAGCATTGACCGGCCATTGGAGCATCGCCGGTGCTGCAACAGAGCATTGACGGGTCGTCAGAGCATCGCCGGTGCTGCAACAAAGCATCGACAGGTCGTCGGAGCATCGCCGGTGTTGCGATGGAGCATCGACGGGTCGTCAGAGCATCGTCGGTGCTGCGACAGAGCATCAACGCATCATCGAAGCATCGCCGGTGCTGCAACGAAGCATCGACGGGTCGTCGGAGCATCACCGGTGCTGCGATGGAGCATCGACGGGTCATCGGAGCATCGCCGGTGCTGCGACGGAGCATCAACGCGTCATCGAAGCATCATCGGTGCTGCAACGGAGCATTGCCGAGCTGCTGGAGCATCATTGGTGCTGTGATGGAGCATTGATGGTTTCGCCGGAGCATCGATGATGCTTCAGAAGATGGTCGCAACAACGTCCGTGTTGCAGCTGTGACTGGTATGTGACGAGCTCGTCAGCGTTTTGCTTTGAGATGCCCGGCGACACGGCTGATTCAACCTGAGCGTTGCGTCTAGTGCAAGCAGAAGTTGTAGTCCATGTCAGCCAACCGCGGCTTGTCACATGGGAAGCAATGATGCTGCGTTGCATACAATGGCTGGCTGGAGTCGTTGCATGAGATAGAGAGAATATCATACGGAAACCAACATTCGATGAAAACCGGTAAAAACCACAAGAAGCAAATGTTTTGAAGTTTCAAAACAATCTGAAAAAAATACGGAATATTAAGAGAATTATGTTTTGTTGCCACACAAAAATTTAAGTTGAAACACATTATAAGACGTGAGCTATGGAAAAGACAAAATCAACATTAAATAATGCCGAACAGTAATGTCACTATTTATGGCTGAATTTGTCTTTTTCATAGCTCACATCTTGTAATGTGTTTGAACTTGAAATTTTGCGTGACAATAAAACATCACCCTCTTAACATCTCGTATTTTTTCAGATTTATTTAAAACTTTAAAATATGGTTTTCATGAAATTTTCATTGAATATTTGTTTCCGTATGATATTCGCCTGCATGAGATATATGCGCGTGTCTTGGGGTGGAAGTGATTAGTGATGGCGTGGTGCCGAGATCATGCGGCTCAAATCGATGCAAATGAACGGCTGGCCAGGCGGCTGATCTTTTCGTATCAGCCGGCTCACGCCTAGCAGCCCCCTTCGGTGATCGGTGTTGAAGTTGCACTTAGAATTGAGCCACGTCATCGGTTCGTTCGTGCAACTCGTTCCAGACCACTCAGGCCGCAACGGGACAGCAACCTATAAATGTGTCCGCTTGTCTTCCCCACACCCACACGCTGTCACGGAGCCTCGTGCCCGTCCTTTTATCTTCGCTCTGTGGCCATGGACGCTCCACCCCACACCACCACCCCGCCCTCCTCCTCCACCACCCTACCCCTCCGCCCCCACACGCCTCCCTGCATTCCCCCAATGGCGGCCATTACCACCACAACCGCGTCCTCCTCCTTCCTCCACCGCCGTATCTCCTCGTCACCACCAACAACCACCATCCCGCTCCCGCGTAGCCACCTGGTTCCCTTCCACGCGCGCAACCGGTGCCACTACAGGCTCACCTGCCGCGCCACCGATGTGTCCGGGGCCGAGCCCTCGGCGCCACCAGAGACCGGTGGGGGCAACAGCTGGTTACCGGTGGTGCCACTGGCGGCGCTCCCGCGGGGAGAGCGCCGTGTGATCGTACAGGACGGCGAGGAGATCCTGCTTCTCTGGTACAAGGATGAGGTCTTCGCCATCGAGAACCGCTCCCCGGCGGAGGGCGCGTACACCGAGGGCCTCCTCAACGCCAAGCTCACGCAGGTAAACTGCTCGGCAAAATGCCTGCATGTAGTCTAGTCTCTGTACCCGATCCATCTGTGTGTCTCTTTTGGAAGGTTATAAGGTCACACAGTCAGTTTTTCAAAGTGCTCTACAGAATAATAGAAGTATAGGCGAAAAACCACTTGGACAAGATACATACTAAATGGTGCATGTAGAGCATGGCTTCTATTCTACTATATCAGTACAAAATTTCCATGTTCTAGGTTAATTGACCTGCACACACCGAGACTGATTAAGCTGAAGGACAGCGAGCTCTACATGTCTCTGCTTTGTTTTTTTTTTTATCTTGTATTTGCTATGGATTTTGTGTATCTCCTTGGAGTGCGAAATTGTGTTATGATGTAGATCATCCCTGTTTTCATCGGACAGTCTTTTCTATAGCCGTGTAATTGTATTTTTATTCTGATCGGCAGGTGTGTGGAATTTTACTAATTAATCAAGAAGTAAATGCTAAAAATTACCTATTAATGATTTGAAATTGAAAAAAAAATTCATGGGCAATTCATCGAAGTTTCATTATATTAAACCAAACATAATACAGTTCTGAATATGAACGCTGAGATGAAGATAGTTAGGAAAGATGGACACGCAAGACATATTGTATTTCTGTTACAAGTATGCACATATATTCATCAAGGGATGGTGGAAATTCTTGAATTAAATATCATATCAGAGATTTGAGGCCTTAAACTCCTGTTTGAAATATATTTGTCAGAGATTTGGTGTTCAATTTCTTGAATTTCATGTCATTGACAGTTTTGCCACTACTGTAAGTAGCCCTAGTTTCTCATATTTTAAAATTCCATGTCATAGGGGATTTTTGCCTTGTATCAATTTGGGTAACAGGACTATTTTTTTTTTCAAAAAGGAGGAAAAGGGTAACAGGACTATGAACTGAGTGAGACAGGTGTCAGAGTCAATTTGTTGCTGAGATGCCTATTAGCTAGCAAGTTCACATAGGAGTGATTTCATGTCATTTAGTTTTCTAGTTTCTTCTTTCCAGTTGCCTGCCTTCCTCCGAGACATGCTTTGGAATATCCTTTCATTTCAAACAGAATTATGCTATGAGACAACCTTGACCTAATATTCAACAATCTTTATGTTTAATGTAAAGAAATGGTAGGGTCACTGCTCCAAATATGCGAAGGTACATGCAATTCTGTGAGTTCTATCACTAAGGATATAAATTCGAACACACATTTTATTTTCTGAACTGTATATATATTGTGCTGTTATATCAACTTTTGGGCACCTGGGTTTGCATAAAAATTTACATTTAAATATGTTCAGAAATTTGATGTGAGGGAAACACCTTCACTTCGAGTTAAGACAAAGTTCTATAGGTTTCAGATAGTTATTCGCTTGTTGGTGCACCATATTACTTCGTTAGCTGCTATTTCTTCTTATACTGCAAGCTGCAATGCTGCTAGTCTTTTTTTTTATTACCACACACTCTGTGTAAACTATATCGCTTGCTTGCATGAGATAATTCCTCTTCATATCTCAAGGATGTAACCTTATGTATTTTGCATTTCAGGATGGCTGCATTGTTTGCCCATCAACAGATAGTACCTTTGATCTTCGCACTGGGGAAATAAAAGAGTGGTATCCGAAAAACCCTGTTTTAAGGGCTCTGACACCTGTATTGAGAAAACTATTCGTGTACCCTGCAAAAACGGATGGAGAAAATATATACATCAGCATTAGGGGCGCTGCTAGCTCTGGTGGATCAGCTGAGATTCTGTTCAGCGGGAAAGCTCAACCAGGGAGTACTGCATCTGATGTCAACATCGAAGAGGTTTCATTCTCCCTTGCTCCATTACTTCTACTCTGAAGCTTAAGATCATATCTATGCATAATACATTTCTTTTATCTTTCATTAGGTGATCCCTGCATGGATAATTTACTCTAGTGTACTCCATTCTTAGCAATAAGGGAATTTTACCAAACTGGTTACAGTTTGCAACTAGAATATGACATGTTTGTGTTACATTTTCAGGTTAGAATGGTGGTCGATGAAGGTGTAGGAGGTTTTGGTTTCACTGCTTACAATGAACTGGTCAACGGAAAAGCTGCCATAATTGGCTTTCTATTGTTGATAGATTTTGAACTTTTAACTGGTAAAGGCCTTCTAAAGGGGACTGGTTTGTTGGACTTCATCTATGCAATTTCAAGTGCTTTCAGCTCGTAAAGATGTTTTCTGTTTAGTGTGCAGTGTTATCAAGGTATATCACTACTCATGTAAGTCTAGATTTTGTTTACATACAGTTGAGTACACGAGCAATTGTAAGTGAACATTATGTTTGCCCACAAAGTAAGGAATACAAGAGAACTTCTTCTACTCACACTCTTGGATCTGTCTGATTGTCCATAAACCCCAAAATGAGGTTATAGATGTATACATGTTTACTCAATATGCAACATGTAGGCTGTGAATCATCTAAGCAAGAAAAAGGGCTACGGGCTTATCTTATAATTGGTAATAAACTCACTTTTCCATTTCCTGATTGGGGTTCATGTGAGTTTCAAGATCATGTGAATGAGAAAATTGATGTTAAGGAAAACCAAGAAAGTAGATTGCATGTATGACATGGGAAACAACAAAGCTGATTGTACCAGGAAAAACTTTTTTGTTTATTTTCCTTTATTTAAATCTGATCACGAAGATACTTCTGAAAGCCAAATACTATGGGGAGAAACCACCATATTATGTATTACAAATTTAACTTCTCTTAGCAATTTTGTTTTTTTGCTGTATATGTCCTGGTGGTATTGAAGGTTACCCAAACTTCCTAAAATCTCACCTTTTGTAAGATAGGTCATTTCTACACCTTTTTCGATAAAGTTAGATAGGAACCATAAAATGAGAATTTTTTAACTATTTGAGTTTCAAAACAATCTCATTTTAGGATTTTAGGATTAAGTTTGGGCCCTATCTTACAAAAGTGCTGAAGCTTCTTTGTTTCCATCCCCAGCATTCTCTTTGTGCCAGCATTGCTGCCCTGTTAGCATAAGGAGCTCATTGCTTCCAGTTCCTGGCTTCAGAAATCCCATTTTCCTGCACTTGGCTGTATCTCAGATGAGATCATTGAGTGGTTTATGTCAAAAGAAGATGAGAAGATTTTAGATCTAGGTTTTTGCTTGTTTAATTTTTGGATTTATTCACTCGAACCTGAAAGAAGTGGTTTATTCACTTGAACACTTCTAACACTTCTTTCGGGATCGAGTGAATAACAAGAGATTGCTGCTTGTTATCATGTAAGGAGTACAACAATACTGTATTATTTCCGGTGTGAAGTTTAGTGGAGCAATCTGCTATTCTCCTCAAGCCAGTAAATCTGGTTTGTCACTGCCAGCTGATTGTTTGGTTTTGAAGTATTTATGTACAGCATTCGAGTGCCAGGCCGGTTATATTGCTAGTTGAAATCTACCTACCTTAATCAAGGGGGCGATGGTTTTATGCATCATCGATGCAGAATCAGGGATGCAATAAACTTATCCACCATCTAACACAAAAGTGCACGACAATGTCAATGTCATCGTCAGGAAATGTAGAGAGCAGATGCCCCAGGTTCATTTCAGTGTGGAGTATAGAGCTCAACAATGCTTATGCTCTTCTCTCAAATAGGATGCACAATAGATGGAAATTCAAAACGGAGGTTGGCTCTTATGCACCTGCGTGAACAGTTAAATAGAAGGAAAAAAAAGTAAAAAAAAATCTGATCTTTTTAATCAACACGTTCGTGTCTTCTAACCGTGTGATAACTTTTGTCAATAAAAGACCAGATCCCCAAACATGTCTTTTATTTATGAAAAATTGCATGATTTTTTAGCAGTGTTTTTTTTTTGCCTAGACCAGTACACATGCCATCTATTCACAAAAAAAATTACATATAGTTCGAAGGGACGATCTTTGGTCATGCAAGAGCATATGAGTCCGAGCTCCAAATCGCCTCCCTCCTACAGAAGAACTTAATCATTTGACATTCATGTACGATAGCTACGTGTTTGCAAAATCGCACACACTGTTTCTCCTTTGAAAATTTACACATAGTTCGAAGACACGAAACATGTCCACAATCACAATGGCAGTCAAAATCAACCTGGCCTCTTTTGATTCATAGGATAAGATTATCGTAGGAATAGGAATCTTGTAGGAAATGAGATGACATATATCTCAAATCCTATGAGTAGGAATAGGAAACAAGATGTCATTTGATTGACACCAAAGGAATTTTTTCATTGAATCTAGGCTCATTTTTATTTTCCTATGAAATATGGAGGATAGGAACCAATCCTATGCAGGAATAGGAATCCATTCCTATGAACCAAAGGGCTCTAAAGAAAAAAATCCTATAAAAATCCTATCCTCTAGAATTCCTATGAAATTCCTTCAAACCAAAGGAGGCCTAAGCTTTACTTATAAAGGGATAAAGGACCAATGTCATGCTCGGGAAGGAATAGGGAGAACATGCTCAAGGTCAACCCAAATCTCGTAGTCTTGGTGTGTTAGGCTGTTTGTAGAGTCTTGGTATTGTGATCCCTCGATGCACCCCTCATCTACCTGGTCCTGTTAGTATGCTAGCTAGGTCTTTTTTATATAACTTAAAACTTTATTTCTCATATGATAGCCAAGTCATTTACAATAAGGTGAGAAACAAAGTCAGGTATAGAACTTTCCCAAAAATTGGAAAATCTATTTTTGAAAGAGAATTTTGCTAAGCTATCTGCTACTTCATTGGCCTCTCGAAAGCAGTGGATACATTCCACATTTGTAAGATCTGCTGTTAATTGTTTGCATTCTAGTACTATGGCAACATCTGGTCCAAAGAACTCATCGCCTTGGTTGAAAATCTGAACTGCATTTGTACTATCAGACTCAATAACCACTGAGCTGCAACCAATCCGGAGTGCAAGGATTATACCGTTGTATACTGCATGCATTTCTGCTGAGTCCACACTGCTAACATGGGGAATGAACTAGCAATGCTAGGTCTTGCCTTATGTTGGGCGTTCTGTTCCTCTCCTTTTCTTGTAACACTCGTTACTTGTCTGGTTTTCGGCTTGGTTTTCCTCATAAACGGGGTCAATTTGTTAAGATTTTCGATCCGATTTTTTTATAAACTGAATCACTCTCCTGGCATTATGATCACTTTGAGCAATATATTCAAATGGAGGGACTCCTCCTCCGGTGATTCTCAAAAAAAAAAAAACCCAAATCTCGGAGACGCGGACTGAATCAGACAACTAAACAATCTTAAACTAGAGCTTTCTGCCCCCTACATTGTTTTGACCTCGGAAGCTTCCTTGAGCACAAAACAATCCCGTTGCCTATGTATACCTTTTTTCTTGATCTACGCGGCAACAAAATTTTGTGGCTTTATTCTTAGATGTCAATTGCAAAGTCGCATACCAGAAAGTGGCAGTCTAAGGGTAATTTAGAGCGAAAATCGATTCTGGGCCAAGGGACATATGCTCTCATGATCTGAAGGGAATGTTGGTAATGTTTGGGAGTTGAGCCAGGAATGGTGAAATGAGAAATGGGAAGGATCAAAATTAATCATACTTAACTGAAGTTTGGACGTTGTTGGCAGATATTTCTGGGCTCATGTTCACCCTTCTTCCTCCTCCAGTAGATTACATACTTCCTTTTCTATCCTGGTTCTCTATGCTTCTTGTCTGGTGTGATGTCCTTTTCATTTTTCCTGTTTAGTCTTGTACTTCCTTCGTCCGAAAATACTTATCCTTAAAATGGTTGTATCTAGACTTATTTTAGTTATAGATACATCTATTTTATTCATTTGTAGAACAAGTATTTTCGGACGAAGGGAGTAGTTCTTATTCAGCGTGTGTGTAAAGCACGTACATCTTTCTTTCGAAACGGAGTGCGATAGATTAATGCGACAATTTCATGGTATTCCATTGTGCAAAGTCTCTATTCATCATGCAATCTCATTTCTTGGTCTTTGTGCCGCCTATATATATATCCATCTATAACATATTTGAGGGCTGACCCGCAAACCTCTCGCAATGGTTCGAACCACGGAAACCATCCAATGCGGGCCTGTATCGGTCCGCAGGACGATTCGGACGCGATTTCTCTTGTAAACCGGAGAGAAAAGTGAGGAAAATTTACGGGAGTCTAAATCGATCCCAAGTCTGTTTCTCACCGTCTTGGCCCATAAAATATCCCTCACCCCCCCCCCCCCCCCCCCCCCGCGTGTTTTTGGCCAGTGCCGCTTCAGAGCGAACGCGACCGCTCACTGACGCCGGCCGAGAGAGCTCTGCCCGCGCCGCTTCCCGGTGCAGGCAACTGCTGTGCGTTCAAAAGACACGATGGCCGCCCATCCGTCCGTCTGCTACCCGCATTGATGGCACGCGATTGCCGAGGCGTCTCCTTCGGCGCCACCCGTCCGTCCATCTGCCTTACACCGGTGCTATATAAACCGCTACCCCAACCATAGCCACAGTCATCCCTCTCCACACCACTCCCCGCTATGGATCCCTCCATGGCCAAAGCTCTCTGGGACGGGCTTACGTTGGAGCAAAAGAAAGCCATGGCCACTGTTGCTGCCGACTGGCAGGCCGCCATCCAGCTAGAGGACATGCAAATGGAGGACGCCTCCTCCGACAAGCCAGCGCCACCCTCCTTGGGTCTACTTCGGTTAGGATCAACTCGTGTTGTTGTGTCTTTTCATGATTGTCCCTTAATCAATCATGAGGCCGTATGATTTTCTATCTAGTTTTTCTTAGAAACTGGGTTGACTCTCTTCTTTTAATAAGGGCATCTCCAACGGCAACCCGCAAAAAATCTCCCGCATCCGTCTGCAAACAGGGGGACAGTCCGTGGACACGGATATGGGAGGCAGCCATCCAACGCTAGCCGCATACAATTTCACAACAATTCAAACCAATCGGGCGAAATTCGTGCAAGCACGGCCGGATTTCATGTGAACTCGACCGGATTTCATGCAAACATGACGAATTTTGTATAAACCGGACGCAAACGGTTACATTTTGGAAATATTTTAACTAAAAAGTTAAAACTATGTGCACGTATGGTCGCGCGAAGCTCCACTCCCACGACATGGATACATTACACTAGTCTATGGCCGGCCGCGGTGGATCCCTTCGTCACCGGGCTGCCCGGAGTCCCGGAGGCATATTCTTCCCCCGTATCTTTCCTATGTACGGCTGCGTCGCTCATCGGAGTGTGGCGAAGATAGTGCTTTAGCCGGAGGAGGAGGGTGCTTCTGTGGACGCCTAGGCCAGGGTGGTCTAAGATAAAGAAGAAAACAGACATGTCACTGACTGTACAAGCCGGCGGCGCATCGGCGGTGGCCTTCCTCGGACCCAAGCGGCGGCGGCTTTCCGTGTTCTACTTTCCCTCAAAGTTGTCAGCGGACATGGACGTGGATGCGCTGAGCAATGCTACACCTACGTACAAGTCTTAGCGCCCGGGCCCCCACGGCTGAAATCAGGGGGGGGGGGGGGGGAGTAGAGGATTTAGGAAGGTTACGTAGGTTTACCTAGGTGTAGCATTTTTGGGATGCGCTCGCCACCGACTCGTTGATCTCCTCCGCGCACCCGCCTTCTTTCTCTGTCTGCATGGCGTGGCTATGCGCGCATCAACGACAGATGGCACAGATGTACGCACTGGAGGGGCAGTATGACACGACGTCGTCCATGCCCGTGCCGCCGTGCTCCTCTCTGTGACGGCCTTGAGCAACTCGCCACTCCTCCGCGAGCTAGGTGGAGCAGCGAGTTGCGGAACCATGCACCAGATTGGGGCGGCAACTTGCTTCGTCGGCCTAGGGAAGTGAGGTGGACCAGCGAGCTGCCTCGCTTGTATCTGCCTTGATCGGATGCCATCAAAATGGTGGAGAAAATGATGAAGGAGGAGATGTGGGGAGCGGCGGAGGTGTGTGATTCTTGCCCGGTGCCTGCCATCGTTTAAATAGAGGGCGGACGAGAGTAGCTCCGCCGACATGACGTTTAATGCCGGCCCGCTCTTGAATGAACGTGTGGCCGGAGTAGGTTTCTTAGCTTCCACACGGGGTTAATGGAGGTGTATGAATGCGGCGAGGAGACATGTTTAGTCGGGCGTGCAGCGGGCGGCGTCCTCGACTGATGTGCCGCTTCAATGGCGGAGGCACTAAGAGGTCGCGTCCGCCTTGAGCCGTCTTCAATGCGAAGTGGCATGAATACGGGTAGCTGGCGTCGGGCGGGAGCGAGCACAAGAGGAGGGAGGTTTTTTTTTTGGGTGGGTTAGGACGGTCAGAAGCAAGCTTGAAAGCGGTCGGGACTCCTGCAAACCTTCTCTATTTTTGTCTTCAGTTTGCGGAAGAAATCATATTAGGACCGCTCCGCGAATCGATATAAGTCGACGTTAGATGGCTTCCGCGGTCCAAATAGTTACAGAAAATTTACGGATCTATCTTGAAGATGTCCTAATATCATAGGAGCGCCATTCCCTCTTATACGAGGTTCCGTAAAAAACGTCAATCCGTAATGACTACAGCTTGCCCAGAATGCCGACTTTGGGCTCGATATCCGTAGTGTAAACCAGAGCTTGCCTAGAGTTGTAACGAATATTTCCCTTGTTCCTTCGTATATAACTGTGTTTTTAGTTAATTTAATCGAGAATGTTTCACTACCAATAATGGCACCGACCTGTCATACTATGTGTCATGTATGGCAATAAATAGAATACTATATGATATTAATATATGATACTATGCATTAGGTTGGTCGTAATGGGAGTATCATAGGTAGTACTCCCTCCTTTCATCTATATAGGGCCTAATGCATTTTTTAAGACCACTTTTGACTATTGACAAGATTAATAGTACATGACATGCACAATGTGAAAATTATATCATTGAAAGCTACTTTCACACATGAATTTAACGGTGTGCTTTGTGTAAATTGCATGTCATATATTATAGCTCTAATATTTGGTCAAAGTTAGCCTCGAAAAACGCATTAGACCCTATATAGATGGAAGGAGGGAGTACTCTATTATGCATGTCAACTAGGCAAATTTGATGAGATGACATAGAATTAAATGAAGAAAGAGAAGGTTGAATATCATATCATGATACTGTATCATATTAAATATTATGCTACCATGTGTGCATGGCAATAAATGAAATCATCTATGATACTAACATATGATACTATGCACTACGGATATAGTATCATACACTATATATGATACTAAGGAACAAGGGATATATGGTGCTTATTTGTGTATGATACTATATCCGTAGAGGTCCCAAGAAGAGTAGCTCAGCCGACATGACGTTTAATGCTGGCCCGCTCTTGAATGGACGTGTGGCCGGAGTAGGTTTCTTAGCTTCCACACGGGGTTAATGGAGGTGTATGAATGCGGCGAGGAGGCATGTTTAGTCGGGCGTGCAGCGGGCGGCGTCCTCGACTGATGTGCCGCTTCAATGGCGGAGGCACTAAGAGGTCGCATCCGCCTTGAGCCGTCTTCAATGCGAAGTGGCATGAATACGGGCAGCTGGCGTCGGGCGGGAGCGAGCACAAGAGGAGGGAGGTTTTTTTTGGGTGAGTTAGGACGGTCAGAAGCAAGCTTGAAAGCGGTCGGGACTCCTGCAAACCTTCTCTATTTTTGTCTTCAGTTTGCGGAAGAAATCATATTAGGACCGCTCCGCGAATCGATATAAGTCGACGTTAAATGGCTTCTGTGGTCCAAATAGTTACAGAAGATTTACGGATCTATCTTGAAGATGTTAATATCATAGGAGCGCCATTCCCTCTTAGACGAGGTTCCGTAAAAAACGTCAATCCGTAATGACTACAGCTTGCCCAGAATGCCGACTTTGGGCTCGATATCCGTAGTGTAAACCAAAGCTTGCCCAGAGTTGTGACGAATATTTCCCTTGTTCCTTCGTATATAACTGTGTTTTTAGTTGATTTAATCAAGAATGTTTCACTACCAATAATGGCACCGACCTGTCATACTATGTGTCATGTATGGCAATAAATAGAATACTATATGATATTAATATATGATACTATGCATTAGGTTGGTCGTAATGGGAGTATCATAGGTAGTACTCTATTATGCATGTCAACTAGGCAAATTTGATGAAATGGCATAAAATTAAATGAAGAACGAGAAGGTTGAATATCATATCATGATACCGTATCATATTAAATGTTATGCTACCATGTGTGCATGGCAATAAATGAAATCATCTATGATACTAACATATGATACTATGCACTACGGATATAGTATCATACACAAATAAGCACTTCTTGGATGGGTTTTTTTCTCTTGGGACCACTATATATGATACTAAGGAACAAGGGATATATGGTGCTTATTTGTGTATGACACACTATATATACTACGGATATATGGCAAGAGAAAAAAAATGTTTTTAGTGGTCCCAAGAAGAACTAACCCAAATAAGCACCTCTTGAATGGGTTAGATTTTTTGGATGGGTTAGATGCATCTAACCAAAACTAACCCTCCTGTTTGGATATTTTTGAGTTAGTTGAGTCCAATCTAACCCAAACTAACTCTAACCTATGGATCAAAACAGGGCCACTGCCTTGTGGGTTGTGGCCATTGGCCCCAGCACCTCAGCACGCTATCCAGCACTCGCACTGGCTTCGTCATGCCGCTGCCTTGGTGTCTCGGACGCGTCCTCGTTAGGTCATCTCCAACGAGAACTCACAAATTTTCTTCCGTATCCATCTGTAGATGTAGGGATCATGTTACGGACACAGATGCGGAAGGACGCCATCCGTCCAATCATAGTCGTATACATTGCAAAATCTATTTGAACAAATCGAATGAAATTCATGCAAATTGAACGGATTTCATTCAAATCTAATATAATTTATATAAACGGACGGTATTTTGACCGTTTTACAAAAAACTATTAAAAAAACACCAAACCCTATATCGGACGACCAGCTCGTAAGCGTGGCCGCCATGTCCTGCTGCACCGCCGTCGGCGTCCGTGTTGTCGTCGTCCCTCCAGCGGTGCAAGGATGCGGGAGGTCCGTGGCAGCCCTGTCCGGCGGCTGCCTACGCTCGCGGAGGAGCCGCTTCACCTCCTGCTGCGCGGTGCGAAGGGTCGCCCTGGCCACTATCGAAGGCACTGGCGGCGGCCTTGCCCCTTTCGGTGTTGGCGGGGCAGTCACTAAGCGACCACTCCTCGCTGATCTTGGTGAGCTCGCTGTCAAGGTGGCGGCGCCGCCTGGCGGCCGTCTCGGCGGTGGTGATGGAGTGGTCGAGCGCCCACGCAGCGACGAGGTTTGGGTCGTTGTGGACCATTCCGGCGCCACGTTCGTCTTGGCGAACGCGAAGCGGCGATCGGCATTGCGTCGGTTGTACCTTGCATGCTGCCGCGCCGCACGCTCGGTCTCAGATACCATGGTCCGAGAGCCGGAGGCACCGCCGAAACCACCACCTCTGAGGTAGTGGAGGATGCGGCCACGCGCCTTGGCGATCGCGGATGGAAGCTCCTCCTTCTTCTACCGACGGTGGCGTTGTGGTAGAGACGACGGCCCGTCAATCCGCGCGTAGCGGCTGTGCGGTGGGGGCGACGCCATCTCGTCCTTCACGCGGCGGAGGCGCTAGGGATGCCTGCTCCTACTTCACGCGACCGCTGATGTGGAGGCCATTGTTGCGCGGAGGGGACGCCGATTACGCCAGCTGGCGAAAGGGGGATGTGCTGCAAGGCGATTAAGTTGGGTAACGCCAGGGTTTTCCCAGTCACGACGTTGTAAAACGACGGCCAGTGAATTGTAATACGACTCACTATAGGGCGAATTCTTTGTCTGTGAGAGTTGCCTTCGAGAGGAGACGGGGCCACTACTGTGCTGGTCGTCCTCATCGCCGGAAGAGCCCACCGCCGTGGATGCAGATGGTCCAGGTGAGCAAGGGCGGCAACACCACGATCCGCCTGACGACAAACTGCCGTCGTTGTCGCTGCCGACGCGAAGAACTAGGACTTCGGCATCGCCGCTGGGCTCGTAGAGGAGGATGGTGCGGTTTTGGACGGCGCCGAAGCACGACATAAATAGCGGCGGCCAAGCCAGGCAGAGGGGCGGTCAACCTGCTTCAATACGGCGCAACGGCCGGAGTTGATTTCTCGGGACATGGTGTTCGCATTGAAGCGGTGGCGACGCCCGAGAGATCGCGTCCGTTTGCGCTGCCTTCTGGTCCGGTCAAATCGTGATATCAATGCCGACCACTGCATGCTTTGAACCGGCATGAATGCGAAGCGGTAAGCGGCGCGACGAGTGGGATGGAAAGCGCGGGAATGGCAGGTGGGTGGTTTGGGTGGGTATGGGCGGTCAGAAAAGGGCTTGAAAGTGGTTTGTACTCCCGCGGACTGCAGTGCATTTTAGTTACAACTCACATACTACCAAGGAGAAGTTCAGTGACCATAGATGATGTTGCATGCATTGGCTTCTTGTGCCTCAAGTTCCTTTTTTTTTCGAACCGGGCATGACCCCTTTCCATTGCAAATAAACGGAAATACAAAGTACCGAGAACAGCAGGAGGAAAGGAAAGAGGTACAGCGAGTTCGAGCACTGCCAGGAAACCCACTGCGTTCGCTCGTCATCGTAACGAACGCCATGGGGCGAAAACCTGACAGCACCATAGTTCATCCAACACTAAGAAGTCTATTACAACCAGGCATCAACGCACAGAAGGCAAAAGTACGAAAAGCTAGAGCTTTGGCCCAGACAAAAGCAAGATCTCGAAGAGCCATGCTTGCGACCATTCTCCCTCGATTGGCCTTCTCACCGCTTCACACATCTTCATCAGCCGCATTGTGCTCGCCCTGACCATCTCCGCCCCGCTCCGCAGCTCCTTGAGACCCTCTCCCTTTTGCAAACCTGCCCAGTACAACAAAAAGGAAACCATGGAAAAAACAATCTCGAAAGGAGTTTTAATCTGTTTTTTCTCAAACGTAGCTCGGTTTCGAGCAAGCCAGATTGCCCAACAAACAGCAGCAAGACCCACAGTATAGTACCTTCCTCCAGTAGGGAGGAAAGTGTTGCACCAAGAGAAATATTGCCAGTAATTGTTCGGGCACAGGTCAGTTCCCAGAACCATTCCAACACATCTCCAAATTACTCTAGCAACCGGGCAGGTAAAAAATAGACGGTTGGAGGACTCAACCTCATTGCAAAACGAGCACCTGGGGTTCCCAAGCCATCTCCTATTTTTCATAACTTGCCTGGTAAGAACAGCATCCTGGGACAACTGCCACATAAAGATTTTGATTTTTAGAGGAATTTTGGCCTTCCAAATCCATCTGTAGTGACAGCCACTAAGAGGGTTTTCCAACCATTTATACATTGATTTGGTAGAGAATCTACCATTCCCATTGAGCCCCCAATACACCCGATCCCCCTCAGGACTAAGTTGCAGTTTGTTAATGCTGTTTCTCATTTCCTCCCATTGTTTCTGGAGGTCCGGAGTGAGCCTTCTCCTGAAGAAAGTGTTGATTTCCACATTTTTGAACTCAGCAATAGTGCAATCTTGGTTAGTGCAAATATCCAAAAGCAAAGGATATCTCTCCTGGAAAGGGCTTGATCCATTGATGGGGTCTTTCCATACCCTAGTGAGGTTCCCAGATCCCATATTAATTCTCCTGCCAGCCATATAAATTTTTTTGATTTTAAGGAGAGCTTTCCAGCACGGCGAATTAGTGAATCTGGGTTCAACCGTAGCCACAGTTTTGTTTTTCAAATATCGCGCACGCATAATGTCTTGCCAAAGCCCATTTTTGGTCTCTAGTTTCCACCACCACTTGACCATCAAACTAATGTTTTGTTTCCGAAGATCTTTAACTCCCAGGCCTCCTTTCTCTCTTGATCTACAGATTCTGCCCCACCTGACAAGGTGATATCATTTCTTCTTGTTACACCCTTGCCAAAAGAATTTTCTTCTGTGCTTGTCAAGTTTTTCAATGAAAGTCTTACTCATTAACCACATAGACATATGATACAGTGAAATTTGTGTCACAACCGAATCCAATAGGGTAAGTCTTCCCCCCATGGAGGCAGCATTGCCGATCCAAGCCTCAAACCTCTTGAGGTATTTAGCCACAATGAAATCCCAGTCCGAGTCTCTAAGGGCAGTGTAGCTAACCGGCATACCAAGGTATTTAAAAGGAAAACTGCCCACATCACAGTTAAACAACTCAGCGTAGTATTTAACAGTGTTGTCATCCCCACCCACGGTAAAGATCTCGCTCTTTTGGTAATTGACTTTAAGCCCAGACATAAGCTCAAAAGTGTAAAGCAGTAACTTCAGGTTCACTGCCTTATCCACATCATGATCCAAACAGATAATAGTATCATCCGCGTATTGGAGCACCGCAACTCCATTTGTAATGAGATCAGGCGCCAGACCCACCAGCATTTTATTTTTTTGAGCATTAGTGATCATTTTGGCAAGGCAGTCAGCAGCTAAATTAAACAGGAAAGGGGAGTGGGGGTCCCCTTGTCGAACCCCTTTGGCACTCTGGAAATATGGGCCCACCTCATTATTTAGCTTTATACTCACTGTCCCATTAAGTAAGATTTGTTTAATCCACCCACACCAGGTTTCATTGAAACCTCGCAGTTTGTGACATTCTAGGAGAAATTCCCAGTTTACCTTATCATAGGCTTTTTCAAAATCAAGCTTCAGGATGACCCCCACCCTTTTTTTCACATGAGTATAGTTTAAAATCTCATATAGGGAGAGCACGCCATCCATAATGCTCCTCCCTTTAACAAAAGCATTTTGGGTTGAGCTAATTAACTTGTCAGCATACCTCTCAACACGATGATCCAGCACTTTGGTAATCAACTTATACGGGCATCTCAGGAGACATATAGGCCTAAATTGCTGAATTTTATCAGCATCAGCAGTTTTGGGTAAAAGGGTTATCACTCCATAGTTGAGGCGTTGGACATCAAGTGTCCCTTTATGGAAATGCTCAAAAAGCCTCATGATATCTTCTTTAACTATGTCCTAACACACCTGATAAAATTCTACAGGGATGTTATCCGGACCAGGAGCTCTATTATGTGCCATGGAAAACAAAGCTTCCTTAACTTCTGTCTCAGTGAACTCATGACATAAATCTGCATTATCGTCAGCACTAAGTTTTTCCTCATCAGCCCAAGTGTCAGGTCTTAGGTGGAACAAATTACCCGGCTCAGGCCCAAATAGTTTTTTGTAAAAATCTGTAGCGTGAGCAATTAGCTTATCCGTACCTTCAATTTCAATTCCCCCAGCCTTCAGGGAGTGAATTGTGTTTTTTCTTTTCCGCCCGTTGGCGATTTTATGATAGTAGTCAGTGTTCAGGTCCCCTTTTAAAAGCCAACGCTCATGAGATTGTTGAAGCCAAAAGATCTCCTCATTCACCAGCAGCTCATGTAGCTCAATGCCGACATCCACCTTAATGCCATACAACTCAGGGGACAGGGGGCCATTTTCTTCTAGTTCTTCTAGCATGGCCAGTTCCATCCTAAGTTCTTCCTTCCTTTTCTTATCGTGGCCATATTTATCCGAACCCCAACCTTTGAAGTAAGTCTTGAATCTTTTCAGTTTAATGTTCAAGATGTCAATAGGATCAGATGAGAAAACTTTTCTTGCCCAAATCTTAGCAACAGTGGGCAGGAACTTTTCATTTTTGACCCAGGAAAAATTGAAACGAAACTCACGAGGTTTAGGAGCTTCACGCCCTCCCTCCCCACTGGACAACAGCAGGGGGCTGTGATCTGAAAGTTCCCGGACCAATTTTCTAATAGATACTAAAGGAAATAGACTTTCCCAGTCCTCAGACATCAAAATCCGGTCAAGTTTTTCTAGAGTGGGATGGGCTTGGTTGTTAGTCCAGGTATACCTCCCCCCGCTAGTGTGAATCTCTCTAAGGGCCAGGGCATTGATAATAGAGTTAAAGAGATCAGTGGATCTACTATTACTCATTTTCTTATTCTTCTCATCACAGCTGCGCAGGATATTAAAGTCACCGCCTACAATGTAGGGGACCTTCATATTACTACACATGGAAGCAAGCTCAACTAGGAACTCCTCTTTGTACTCCTCATGAGCAGACCCGTAAACTACCAACAGGCCCCAGGCAACTTTCCTCTTCTTGTCACGTATAACCATTTGCAGAATATATTTGCCTTTGCTACAGGAGACGATATCAAAAGTATCATGTCTCACACCGCCCAGGATGCCCCCAGATTTCCCCATAGATGGAATCCATTCCCAATGGAACAGACCAAAGGGATCAATCCTCCTAATGCATTTAGGAGTAATTTTTTTCTTCATAGTTTCCTGCAACCCAATGAAATCCAGGGAATGGTCACTAATCAAGTCTGAGAGGCAGGTGGCCATTCCTTTCTTGCCTGCCCCTCTACAATTCCAAATGAGACCTCTCATTTGGAACGCTTTTTGTGGAATTGAGATCGAGTAGCCCTGCCAGGAGGCTTTGCAGGGCTACAGACAAGTTCTTCATTAGAGCTATGTTTTTTCTGGCTCCTAGTCACAGGTCTAGGTAGCTTAACAACAGATTTTTCCCTAAGTCTTCTAGTTTTCTTACCAGATGAGACCTGCTCATGTAATATATCTTCCTGGTCAAGCCAGGTAAGATTAATAGGGATAGTTTTCCCCAACCCATTAGTAACTAGAATATCATCCCCATTATCAGCATTATTTTCCTTATTCTCATCCATCCTATTATTCTCATCCAGGTTCTCTCTTACCCTCTCCAGCTCTCTAAGAACATTAATGCAAGAGAAATCATCATCAGGTATATCCACTCCCATGCAAGTAACTCTACTAAGTAATTCAGTGTTGGAAAGAGTATCAAAAGAGTTACTGCAAGAAATGTGATTATTACCTCCCTGGTCTCATTTCTGAGCAAGTCGAATGGCTTTTGTCTCAATATTCTCCTGCATCCTCTGCACATTGCGCTTGCTGAATTTAATAACCGCTTCAGGAGCAAGGGGAGGGGTGAGGATAAGCTCATCACTACATTCAGAAGGTGGGAGTTGTACCACGTAGTCACTATTGTCCTTCAGGCCTGAGTCAACGTCACCTTCCACTTCCACAATCTGAGCAGAATTAGAAACCACATCGGCGTATGATAAAGATCGACGAGCTATAGATGGTGCATTTACCTTCACTTCCTGGTTAACAGATTTTTCCACCAGATCGCAGTTCCCAGCATGGTTTAGAGTTACCATCCAATTGGAGGCCTCCTGATCTGTCTTTTTCACCGCAAGTTCATGCTCTTTAGCCATAGTCTCAATTAGGAGAGAAGAATCAATATCACTATCAGAAGACATGGACGTTTCTTGCTCTTGTGGTGACAGACGACAGGTCTTGCCCCCACGAGCAGATGACTCTCTTTTCTCCCCATTTTTAGGGCTAGATTGATCTCCCTCCAATCCCTGATCATCTCGTTTACGTTTAGGAGTCTGATCAGTTTTGGTGGAAGCCTCTCTAGCATCCACACGAACAGTCTCCTCACGAACAGGATTTATCACCAGAATCTCCTCAACTTCAAATGTGAATTTATAGAAACGGCCCCCCAAGACCCCTTCAGCTGTGGCCGGGAGCTGCTTCACAGACCTGCACCCAATTTTTTTCCCTAACTGAAGATGGGCGATTCATAGTGGACATATCCACTTCAAGGGTTATGCCCACAAGCCCGCCCACATAAGCCACAGTTTTATCACAGCGTTTGTTAGGGGGTATCTTCCCAATTCTCACCCAAGCAACTTCCAGGAGCCCTTCTGAATCAATATCTTCGGACCAAGGGGAAAACTTGACCGAAACACCACATTGCTTCAACTTAATATGTTCCACAAACAGAGCACAATCAACTTCTCTAGGATTAGGCATACGCATCACAAACATCTAAGGAGCGAAATTTTTTGCAGAGCAACGCCATCCCTGCCCCACATACACACTAAGCTCATGCTCTATATCCTTGGTCAGTGCAGACCCCTCGGTGATGGTGACTACAATATTGTAAATCCTCTCTCTAGGCTGCCTATCGATACTAAAATCAGGGATGTAGAAGAAACCTTGCCCTTTGCTTTGAAAAGCACACATAGCAGGAGAAAATTCCCAAGGTAAGAACTCAGTGCAAATAACAGATAGATGTCCTTTCTTCTTGCACCGCTCGCAAATCGCTTGCAGGCATCTAGCAGTGGGATGCCCAGTCAGATTACAGATCTGACATGGGTGTGGGAAGGGAGCGATGTTACCAGTATGCTCAGGAGGCCCACGCGCCCGAGGTGATGCAGGGATCTTCTCCACCGCGCGCGGCTCGCTTGTGTCTCCATCATCATCTCCCCACCTCCCCTGCCGAGGTGGAGCAGCGTGTTTGTCGCCAGCAACCTCATCCCACTTCCTGGATCCAGCATCGCCAGATCCAGAAGCCTTCTGAGTCGAGGATCCTCCCGAATCCGTCTTGCGCTTCCAGACATTGTGATCAAAGCCGCGGCCGCGACCCCGGCCCCGATCGAAACGACCAGCCCCCCGACCATGTCTCCCCGCGCCGAAGCCCTCTTCTCTCATGGTGTTCTCCTCACAGATCGGAGTAGGGGCGGGAGAAAATGGTGGAGAACTAACAACTTGAGCAAAGGAACGAGGATCGCCCCGGATTTTGCCCTCCCAGCAATAGAAAGAACGAGGAACCCTAGATCGAGGGGGCGACGGCGCGCCCCAGAAGTGGGAGAGGCTCTCGTCGAGATCTAGAATTTGGGAGGAGGGGGCGGGGCTCTGTTTTATATGTGTGGAGCACAGGGAAACCCTAGGGTCAAGAGATCCATGGCGGTCCGATCCCCCCCGCCCCACGTGTCGAACATCGGGGCCATGGTGGCCCGGGCCACGCCCCAAAATCCCCGGCCCTCCTGTCAGACGGATGGGATGGCCCCCACCGCGAGCGCCCGCACCCTTTTGACTTGTGGGCGCCTCCGCCGACGAGCTCGCACCGGCAACCGCCGCGATTGGCGCCGGAATCCTGTCACGCACACGAGCAAAATGGCAAGGAAACGCGATGATATCACCGATGTCGAAGGACTCACCCTCCCGGAGGAACCGCGCATCCACCGTCGCCCCACGATCGTCAAGGAGGACGATGCGTAGCGCCTCACGGCGGAGCCAGAGCACGCCGTCGTGCAACGAGATCTGCCTCGCCGCCACGAGATCCGAAGCGAACCAAACCCGCCACCACGCATCGCCTGCGCCGTGCAGATCTCCTGCGGAACCCGCACCTCGCGAGCCCCCTGCGCAGGTCGCAGCGCCGTGTGTTCCACCAGCGCCGCCTCGATCGCCGGCCGCGCTACCGCGCGAGACATGTGCGCCGCCCGCGTCGCCGCGCGAGATGCCGTTGACGATATACTCCATCCAAATCACATCTTCACCATGCTTTGAGCCGGCCACACTGCCAAGCCGTTGTCCGAGTTGCCGTCAAGCCTCGCTCCCTGCCCGAGTCACCGGTCCTTGAAGCTTGAGTGGCCCATGCAAGGATGTGCCTCAAGTTCCTAATGGAGGAGTTAGATGATGTCGACGTAGCTACGTACTGTAAGATGAAAAGTAATATAAAAGACTAAGTAAGATACGCAATATTTTGATATGGTCGAGCATTCTGAATTCTACCATTTACCTATTTACAATATGAATTTTAGTTGGCAACCAAGCAATTACTAAAAAATCAGTACAACTCGCGGAGGAGAACAGCCACTCGGAGCAGATCGTCTATAAGAGACTTGGTCTCTGCATTCTACTCGTATGGACCCTGCATCACACTGATCAGATAACTGCGGAAATAAGAATGACTCAAATCGTTCGAAGAGGTACGAGCGGACAGACAGATTAATAGCCCGTTCTTGCTCAACATCTGATAGTTATTCAGATCATCTACTGCAGGTTAGCCAGTGCAAACTTGAGTCATGTCGAATATGCGCTCTTCTTCCTCCTTTCAACTGAAGGGCAACATGCCCCAAGTGGAAGCAGTGAGAAATCATAAGGGTAAAAAAATATATTCAAGAGTACGTCAAAGGCGTACTATATTTTTATAGAAGAAAGTATGGCAAAATTGCCAAATAGAGACCAAGCTCCATGGAGACTTTAATTTGAAAAGTTTAAAATTCATACTTTTCGTTTCAAAAAATTCTGAAAAAATTACGCATATACCTGGATACATAATGAACATGTTTTCAAATTTTCAGGTCAGGATACATTAAAATGAGAGATACACAAAAAAGACAAATCTAAGGCGCATTAGCATATGTACTGTTCATAAGTCTATGATTTTTTTGTGCAACTCGCAATTCAAGGTATTTCATCCTGAATTTTTTCACACATACACATTACATCGTTGCAAACATGTGTATTTAGTTTTAGAATTTTTTGAAACTAAAAAGTTTGAATTTTGAATGTTTTTAAAAAAAAAAGCCTCCATGAAGCTCAGTCTCTAAAATGCCTCTAAGTAAGGGTGATATACAAGACACTGTTGATGGTAACATCATAACAACTCCACTCCACTAGCCAGAACTAGTACTACTCATACATGCAATAAATTTCTTTAGGGCATCTTTAACGGCAACCCGCAAAAATTCCCCCTCATTCGTTCGCGGACTAGGGGGGACCAGTCCACGGACACAGATACGGGAGGCAGCCATCCAACGTTAGCCACATACATCCGACCTTCCGGATTTTTTCCTAGCCCGCCCGATCAAGTAGCCGCATGCAAAGGGCACAAAAGTTCAAATAGTTGCATGCAACACTAGTTTCCCAGTCCGCACGATCAAGTAGCCGCACGCCTCTTGCTTCTGAGATTGCGAGAAGCCTCTCGGTGTCTATCATAGTTGGTTCTCTCAGGTACTGAGGTTCGAACACCTCGACCACGGCAGTTGCAAGCTTGACCATGGCATCTCCGCATGTGCTCTCGGACATCCGTAGGTACTTGTCCCATGAATCGGCGGCCGTGCCATATGCAAGCATCCGGAGTGCAGCCGTGCACTTCTGGTAACCAGAGAAGCCAATCGTTCCCACGGTGTCCTTCTTCAGGATGAAGTAGTCATCGTAGGACCTGATGCCATGGTACAAATGATCGAGGACGGTCTTGCGCATCCGAAAATGCTGGCGAAAATGGTCAGCTAGAGTGCATGGGGGGAAAAGTAGTCGGTCATCAGTATCAAATGCCTGCGCACCCTATTGCGGTTGAGCACACGGTGACCTTGATTGAGCCCTTGAAATTGAGAACATGCTCCTCCGCACGCTCCGCTTATTCAAGGACCGCATGCATCATCGTCGTCTCATCGGAGTACTCCTCCTCGCCCGACGAGTCATCGGAGGACTCAACATACTACTCGTACATGTACTCCAAATCGAAACCATTGCTACAAACAAGAAGGGACAACTGTTTTCAACTTCGGTGATTCATCAAATAGTTGCCGGGCATGGTAGAGAATGGTACCTGGTGGGGCGGTCGGAGGACAGGGGTTGAACGAAAACAGAGGAGAAGCGGCAGGGAGCCCTGCTGGATCGCTGGAGGTGATGGAGACACAGATTTCTGGCAGGGGTGTGGCGTGGTGGCCAGAGTGGTGGAGCGGTGGCGATGGCAAGAGAGAAAGAAGGAAGAAGAGAAAATGTGGAGAATGGAGCCGTGGGTTCGCGATGTGGGTTTTGGATGGACCGTAGAAGCCATCCAACACGTCCGTGTAGCGGTCCGTGAGGCGATCCAGATGCGATTTCTCCCGCAAAACGAACAAAAGTGGGGGAGGTTTGCGGGAGTCCGAACATGCGAAACGTACTGATATGTGTACAACTAGTCTTCGTTAGATAGGTTGTTAGGTTTTGGGTTGTTTCTGCTGACGGCACCGCTGCGTTTTGGCGGGCAGCGATCGCGGTGGTGATGCTCGTGAATAATTTGGTCCGAGATCTTCCCCGGCCATGGCATACTATTGTGGCTAGTTGTAGATCTGGGTGCCTGTTGCTCAGATCAAGGTTCGCGCGATGACAGTAACAATCTCAAGGTGAGCTTTTGTGCCCTGGCTTCGCCGTCATGGCGACGAGCGCTCCGGCGTCATCATGGAGCCGAGGTGTTTGTACAGGAGCTTGCCATTGCAGATTAGTGCCAAGTCTGTCTGCTTTTCCATCACCGACGGGGGAGATGAAGTATTAATTCTGCTGGTTCTCCGGCTTCTTTGACGTGCTCATTCTTTTGGACCGGGGCTAACGACTTCCCGTCCGCAGAGATCCGGTCTGCACTAAACAAGGTTTCACCGGTCCACGTGGGAGCGGCGACGGCGGCGCGCCATCATCCCACATTGCTACTTGTTTGGGGTTGATTACCCAAGGATTCAAATGCAATTTCTATTATTTGTGGGGTCCTATGTACTGTTTGGGTATCTTTTTAATAGATCCGTGGTGGGTTTAAAAAAAGATACGCTTTCATCTAACAAGGGATCTTAGAATAAGACGCCGATGACCAAAAAATATAGGGGATCAATCTTAGCCCTTTTGATAAGTAAGAGTGTCGAACCCAACGAGGAGCAGAAGGAAATGACAAGTGGTTTTCAGCAAGGTATTTTCTGCAAGCACTGAAATAGTCGGTAACTAGTAGTTTGATAGCAAGATAATTTGTAACGGACAAGTAATGATAACGGTAAATGAAGTGCAGCAAAGTGTCCTTTTGTGGCAAAGGACAGGCCAAAACGGTCTCTTATAATAAGCAAAGTGTTCTTGAGGACACACGAAAATTTCATCTAGTCACATTCATCATGTTGATTTGATTCGCATTCGCTACTTTGATATGTGGATGGATCGGTGTTTGGGTGCTGTTCTTACTTGAACAAACCTCCCACTTATGATTAACCCCCTCGCAAGCATCTGAGACTACGCGAAAAGTATTAAGATAAAATCTAACTATAGCATTAAACATTTGGATCCAAACCGGTCCATTACGAAGTAGCGCATAAACTAGGGTTTAAGCTTCTATCACTCTAGCAATGCATCATCTAATAAGTACTCCATAATACATTCCCTTAGGCCCGAAGATGGTGAAGTGACATGTAGTTGACGTTCACATGACACCACTAAGGGAATCACAACATGCATGTCATCAAAATATCAAACACATATCAAGTTCACATGATTACTTGCAACATGACTTCTCCCGTGACCTCAAGAACAAAAGTAACTACTCACAAATAATATTCATGCTCAAGATCAGAGGGGTATTAAATAGCATAATGGATCTGAACATATAATCTTCCACTAAATAAACCATATAGTAGTCAACTACAAGATGTAATCAACACTACTAGTCACCCACAGGTACCAATCTGAGGTTCCGGTACAAATATTGAACACAAGAGATGAACTAGTGTTTGAGAGGAGATGGTGATGTGGATGATGTTGATGGAGATTAGCCTCCCAAAGATGAGAGGTTTGTTGGTGATGACGATGACTTCGATTTCCCCCTTCAGGAGGGAAGTTCCCCCGACAGAATCGCTCCGCCAGAGGACAAAAGTCCTCCTGGCCAAGTTCTGCCTTGAGACGGCGGCGCTCTATCCGGAAAGTCCTCCCCTTATTTTTAGGTCAAAATGAGCTATATACCAGAAGATGGGCACCGGAGGTGGGCTGGGCTGGCGACCACCCACCAGGGCGGGGGGCGCCTAGCGCGCCCTGGTGTCTTGTGGTCACGAGGTGGCCCCCTCCGGTAGTTATTTGCTCCAATATTTTTCATATATTCAAAAATAATTCTCTGTAAATTTTCAAGTCATTTGGAGATGTGCAGAATAGGTGTCTTGACGTAGCTTTTTCAGGTCCAGAATTCCAGCTGCTGGTATTCTCCCTTTGTGTGTAAACCTTGCATATTATGAGAGGAAAGGCATCAGAATTACTCCATAAAGCATTATTATGGATAAAAACATTATGAATAACAATAGGAAAACATGATGCAAAATGGACATATCAGATGCTCGCTGTTTTCAGTGACCTGTGTGTCCAATTGTTGTTTCAACAACTTTGTTGGTGTTTTAGAAGGGGGTCGATATCGACCCAACCAACCCCCCGACCCCCGTGTCCCTCCTTGAGGTGACACGGGGGGAACGGCAGATCCCACCACTGGCCAACCCCCTATCCCTCCCCTCTCCCTTGCCGCCGCCGAGGGCCTCTGTCGGGCAAAGCCCAGGTAGGGCAGGTGACGGCTAGGCCTCTCCTCGGCGCAGCTCCTCGCCCCATGGCCATGGCACAGTGCTCAGTCGTAGGCAGCGTTTGCTGGCGTGGTGCCGCGAGGGCACAGCGTGGCATGGCATGGTGGATGTGGGGGTGATGTGAGCTCTGTCTAGTGGTGGTGCCTATGACTGCGGTGACCAGAGGTCTTGTTCCATCCCGATACTCCTTCTTGGATCTGGATCTGGCCGGTTGGGACCCAGGCGTGGCTGCTAGAGAGCGTGGTAACGCCGGGCCTCCACGGCTGCTGGGCACGGTGGTGGTGCTGGCAGTTGCGTTGTGGGCTCGGTGTGGTGGTGGCCGACGACGGTTCACAACAAGAGACATGGAGATGCGACGGTCATGGCGGGGACAACAGCGGTGCGGTGAGGCGGGCTGGTGGTAGCGGCACGTACTAGAGGCGGAACCGTGAGCCACCGTCTAGGTGGGTGGCGAAGCTACGATGGCTCGGCTAGGAGGGAGTTCCTAGCGAGCAGTGAGCGTCCGGGCCACCTATGGGTTGTGTTGCTGTTATATTATCATTCTTCAATGTTTTATAATCATTTTATATCATTTTTTGGTACTAATCTATTGACATAGTGCCAAGTGCTAGTTGTTGTTTTTCGCATGTTTTTTACATCACATGAAATCAATACCAAACGAAGTCCAAACGCAGCGAAACTTTTTGTGAATTTTTTATGGACCAGAAGACATCCAATGGGCCATAGAAGCACCTGGGGCGTGCTCCGAGGGGAGCACAACCCACCAGGGCATGCCTGGAGGCCCAGGCGTGCCCTGGTGGGTTGTGCCCACCTTGGGTGCCCTCGGAATGCCTCTTTACTCTATAAATACCCCAATATTCCAGAAACCCTAGGGGAGTCAACAAAAATCAATTCCAGCCACCACAAGTTCCAGAAACACCAGATCCAATCTAGACACCATCACGGAGGGGTTCATCATGTCCATTGGTGCCTCTTCGATGATGCATGAGTAGTCTTTTGTAGACCTTCGGGTCCGTAGTTAGTAGCTAGATGGCTTCCTCTCTCTCGTTTGATTCTCAATACAATGGTCTCTTGGATATCCATATGATGTAATTCTTTTGCGGTGTGTTTGTTGGGATCCGATGAACTTTGAGTTTATGATCAGATCTATCTCTTTTTATCCATGAAAATTACTTGAGTCTTCTTTTGATCTCATATATGCATGATTGATTATAGCCTCGTATTTCTTCTCTGATATTTGGGTTTTGTTTGGCCAACTTGATCTATTTATCTTGCAATGGGAAGAGGTGCTTTGTGATGGGTTCGATCTTACGGTGCTTGATCCCAGTGACAGAAGGGGAACCGACACGTATGTATCATTGCTATTAAGGATAACAAGATGGAGTCTATTTCTACATAAATAGATCTTGTCTACATCATGTCATCGTTCTTATTGCATTACTCTATTTCCCCATGAACTTAATACACTAGATGCATGCTGGATAGCGGTCGATGTGTGGAGTAATAGTAGTAGATGCAGGCAGGAGTTGATCTACTAATCTTGGACGTGATGCCTATATAATGATCATTTCCTAGATATTGTCAAGATTATTTGAAGTTCTATTAATTTCCCAATAGTAATTTGTTCACCCACCGTTTGCTATTTTTCTCGAGAGAAGCCACTAGTGAAACCTACGGCCCCCGGGTCTCTTCTTTAATATATTTGCCTTTGCGATCTATTTTCCTTTGCTTTTATTTTCAGATCTATTAAACCAAAAACACAAAAATACCTTGCTGCAATTTATTTTATTCGAGATCTATGTATCCCATCTATCATATTTTTATCACGTGCGTTTGCCACTTTCTGGCGCCGTTACCCGAAAGGGATTGACAACCCCTTTAACACGTCGGGTTGCGAGTATTTGTTATTTGTGTGCAGGTGCTATTTATGTAGTGTTGCTTGGTTTTCCTACTGGTTTGATAACCTTGGTCTCATCACTGAGGGAAATACCTACCGTCTCTGTGTTGCATCATCCCTTCCTCTTTGGGGAAATACCGACATAGTCCTAGCAGACATCAAAAGGAATTTCTGGCGCCGTTGTCGGGGAGTGATCATCAACATCTACCAGATTCCTAATCACAAATCTCATCTCCTTAAAATTTACATTATTTGCCATTTGCCTCTTGTTTTCCTCTCCCCCACTTCACAAAATTTGCTGTTTTATTCGCCCTCTTTTTCGTTCGCCGTTTTCTTGACCGGATCTATCCTAGTTCTTTCTTTCTAGTCTTAATGGCTAGCATGTCTACTCCTCCTTTGTCACCAGATTTTGAAGTTCTATACTTCAAGCAACAACAGGGAGAAAATTCAAAAGATGCTTGGTATAGGCTTATGGAATCCTATCGTGTTTGCAATTTAAAGGGAGACACAAAGATCTTGCTTCGCAATTTTTACATAGGATTGGCTTTGCATCATAGACAACTCTTAGATTTTGCCACTAAAGGGAATTTTATTGAGCTTGATGCTAATGCTGCCTATGAAATCTTAGTAGGAATTTTGGGAGTCCCACCTCCAAAGAAGGGGCTTTCTTTCACCCCAGAGGGAGTTCAAATGTTGGACAAACTTGGTGATTTGCACAAATGTATGGTTGAATTGCAAAAATATAACGAACCCCTCAAACATCTTAATGGTAGTATCAATTGCATTAATACCTTGATTACTCTCTGTAATAAGCGATTGGATATTTTAGATCTGAAAATGGTTTCTTTTCCTGAGAATTTAGGGAAGCGCAAAGAGCCTCCCGGGTTTGATAAAGCCCTTACAGAAGTTACCAAAACTATGGATGACAAAACTCAGATCCTTGCTTTATGCCTAGCTAGGGGCGTGAAACAATAGCGCTTGTTGGGAGGCAACCCACTGAATAAAATTTATTTTTGTATTTTGCTTGCTATTCTTGAGTGTTTTCGCAATTATGCTACTGTTATGATTGTGTTTTATGTGTTTTAATTAGTGTTTGTGCCAAGTAAAGCCTTTAGGATCTTCTTGGGTGATAGTTGTTTGATCTTGCTGAAAAACAGAAACTTTTGCGCTCACGAAAATAATTCTCATTTTTAACAGGAGCGTGATAAAATACCAATTCTTTTTGAAGAAGATTAACATACAAATTTATCAAGTTTTCCTAATTTTTTACAATTTGTGGAGTTACAGAAGTATTCGAAATATCCAGATTTCTACAGACTGTTCTATTTTTGACAGATTCTGTTTTCTTTGCATTGTGTGCCTGTTTTTGATGATTCTATGGTTTTCTTTGAAGAGTTTTTGCCATAGAAAAGTTGGAATACAGTAGATATAATGCAAGAATAAAATATTAATTGGTTTGCGACAACACTTATAGTAGTGATTTGTTTTCTTATACTAATGGATCTCACAAAGGTTTTGTTGAGTTTTGTGTGATTGAAGTTTTCAAGTTTTGGGTGATGTTATGATGGATGAAGGAATAAGGAGTAAGAAGAGCCTAAGCTTGGGGATGCCCATGGCATCCCAATCTATTATCCAAAGAGAAGCAAGCAACTAAGCTTGGGGATGCCCCTAATGGCATCCCCTCTTTCTTCTAACTACCATCGGTATTTTACTCGAAGCTATATTTTTATTCGCCACATACTATGAGTTATGCTTGGAGCGTCTTGTATGATATGAGTCTTTGTTTGTTTTGCTTTGTGTTTTAAGTCTTGAATCCTTGCTGGACACACCCATTTGAGAGAGCCAAAATTATGCCATGACTTGTTAGAATTGCTCTCTATGCTTCACTTAAATCTTTATGAGCTATGGAATTGCTCTAGTGCTTCACTTATATCTTTTTGAGCATGGTGCGCTTTAGTATTTTTGAAGAAATGCTCTCTTGCTTCACTCAGATTTATTTAATTGTTAGTAAAGTTTTTAAGAATTTCTCTCTTGCTTCACTTAAATTAATTCGAGAGAAAGAAATAGTATGCTCATGATCTTCACTTATATTTGTTTGAGCTTTTCAAAAGCACCACATGAAAATTAGTCCCAAAGTGATAGATATCCAAGAAGGATATAATAAAAACTTTCATGAAGATCATTGGACAAAATAAACTTGATTCCTCATAATAGTTTTGAGATATGATGATGTGATACGTGAGTCATGTTGATGAGTAATTATGCTTTAGTAAGAATATTGGTGTTAAGGTTTGTGATTCCCTATGCAAGCATGAAAGTCAATGGTTGTGCAATGAAATTACATCCTACTTGTGGTGCATTATTCGGTGTTAATTATGCTTAATGCTCACTTATGAGATTATTTGTTTCTTGGTTGGTCGCTTCTCAATCTTTTGCTAGCCTTCATTTTGCACTACGCATGATCACTACTTGTGCATCCAAAATCCTTTAAACCAGTTTTGCCACATGAGTCCACTATACCTACCCATATGCGGTATTCTTTTGCCGTTCTAAGAAAATTTGTATGTGCCATCTCTAATTTTCAAAATAAATTTCTCTTTTGTGTGCTCGTACCGCTTGCAAGGCGGTGTGGGGTGGCCGATATTTTCCATGCTAGATGTGTTATTCTCACGATGAGTGTTTATTCACTTGTCATTGCACGAGAGTAAGGCAAAGGTATTAGGGATGCCCAGTCCCGAAATGAAAAATGAATTTACTTTATGTTGTCAAATAATAAATTCCTTGGAAAATGTTGGTATGGAAGACACCCGTGGATACGGTTAGCCATGGAAAGTGAAAGTATGATGGAAAAAGGAATAAACTTTAATTTATGTTTGGGAACTACGTATGATATATCTAGCATGGAAAGTGTGGGGAACTCTAAGTCATTTTTGTTGGTGGGAAAAGTATGCCTCTCAAAATGTTGTTATCTCTATGTTTTTCGCTTTGAGCTCTGGCACCTCTACTAATCCCTACTTCCCTCCACGAAGGGCCTTTCTTTTACTTTATGCAATTTATATTTTTAATTTGAGTCTCCATCTTCTCTTATAAAGCACCAACTAGGGGGCACTATGATCGTACTTGAGCATTGGCTATAGCTAATATGCGAGTTTGTTTCATGAATGGATCAATGATTGCGCATGATGGGCTAGGGATAACTTATTTTAGCGTTGATATTTTGAAAGACATGGTTACTTGTTCATATGCTTGAGTATTTAAGTGTCGTGTCAAAACTAGACTATTGCTTTAAAACATATAAAAGTCCAAATGTCCATGCTATCAAGAAAGGAATATGAGATGACATGTTAGGCAGCATTCCACATTAAAAATTCTATTTTTATCATTTACCTACTCGAGGACGAGCTGGAATTAAGCTTGGGGATGCTGGTACGTCTCCAACATATCTATAATTTTTGATTGTTCCATGATGTTATATTATCATTTTTGGATGTTTTATAATCATTTATATCATTTTTTGGTACTAACCTATTGACATAGTGCCAAGTGCCAGTTGCTGTTTTTGCATGTTTTTTACATCACAGGAAATCAATACCAAATGGAGTCCAAATGCAGCAAAACTTTTTGTGGATTTTTTTATGGACCAGAAGACATCCAATGGGCTGGAGAAGCGTCTGGGGGGGGGGGTGCTCCGAGGGGAGCACAACCCACAAGGCGCGCCTGGAGGCCCAGGCACGCCGTGGTGGGTTGTGCCCACCTCGGGTGCCCCCCGGACCGCCTCTTTACTCTATAAATACCCCAATATTCCAGAAACCCTAGGGGAGTCGACAAAAATCAATTCCAGCTGCCGCAAGTTCCAAAAACACCAGATCCAATCTAGACACCATCACGGAGGGGTTCATCATGTCCATTGGTGCCTCTTCGATGATGCATGAGTAGTCTTTTGTAGACCTTCGGGTCCGTAGTTAGTAGCTAGATGGCTTCCTCTCTCTCGTTTGATTCTCAATACAATGGTTTCTTGGAGATCCATATGATTTAATTCTTTTGCGTGTGTTTGTTGGGATCCGATGAACTTTGATTTTATGATCAGATCTATCTCTTTTTATCCATGTAAGTTATTTGAGTCTTCTTTTGATCTCTTATATGCATGATTGATTATAGCCTCGTATTTCTTCTCTGATATTTGGGTTTTGTTTGGCCAACCTGATCTATTTATCTTGCAATGGGAAGAGGTGCTTTGTGATGGGTTCGATATTACGGTGCTTGATCCCAATGATAGAAGGGGAACCGACGCATATGTATAGTTGCTATTAAGGATAACAAGATGTGGTCTATTTCTACATAAATGGATCTTGTCTACATCATGTCATCGTTCTTATTGCATTACTCCATTTCCCCATGAACTTAATACACTAGATGCATGCCGGATAGCTGTCGATGTGTGGAGTAATAGTAGTAGATGCAGGCAGGAGTCGGTCTACTAATCTTGGATGTGATGCCTATATAATGATCACTACCTGGATATCATCATGATTATTTGAAGTTCTATCAATTGCCCAACAGTAATTTGTTCACCCAGTGTTTGCTATTTTTCTCGAGAGAAGCCACTAGTGAAACCTACGGCCCCCGGGTCTCTTCTTTAATATATTTGCCTTTGTGATCTATTTTCCTTTGCTTTTATTTTCAGATCTATTAAACTAAAAACACAAAAATACCTTGCTGCAATTTATTTTATCGGATATCTATTTATCCCACCTATCATATTTTTATCACGTTCGTTTGCCACTTTCTGGCGCCGTTACCCGAAAGGGATTGACAACCCCTTTAACACGTCGGGTTGCGAGTATTTGTTATTTGTGTGCAGGTGCTGTTTACCTAGTGTTGCTTGGTTCTCCTACTGGTTCGATAACCTTGATCTCATCACTGAGGGAAATACCTACTGTCGCTATGCTACATCATCCCTTCCTCTTTGGGGAAGTACCGTTGTATTCCTAGCAGACATCAGTGGCGAGCGGTGGTGGTCTCCTGGTGGTGCCGGTGTCAGAGTTGCCCACAACTAGGTGTGGGATTGTTGAAAGTCTGTCACTTTGGAGCGGATGATAGACTTCAGTGGCGGTTCTAGCTTGCTGGAGGAGTTGGGTGGCTGCGGTTCCTCGCCTAGGTTGTGGTGTTTGGTGGGCGGTGCTTATGCTTGCTGTGCGGTCTGTCGGCAGTCTTTGGCTATGCAGCTATGATACGTCCATTTTGCATCATGTTTTCTTGCTGTTATTTATAATGTATTTATCTATAATAATTCTTTTTGGAGTAATTCTAATGCCTTTTCTCTCATAATTTACAAGGAACACACCAGGAGGGAGAATTCCGACAGCTGGAAATCTGGACCTGAAAAAGCTACGTCAGGCTACCTATTCTGCACAAGTCCAAATAAGCTGAAACTTCACGGGAATTTTTTATGGAATATTTAAGAAATACTAGAGCCAATAACCACCATAGGGGGGCCACCAGGTGGGCACAATCCACCTGGGCGCGCCAGGCCCCCCAGGCACGCCCTGGTGGGTTGTGACCTCCTCGGCCCACCTCTGGTGCCCATATTTTGGTATATAAGTCACTTTGACCTAGAAAACAATAAGAGGAGGACTTTCGAGACGAAGCGTCACCGCCTCGAGGCGGAACATGGGCAGGAGCTCTTTTGCCCTCCGGCGGAGCGATTCCACCGGGGGAACTTCCCTCCCGGAGGGGGGAATCATTGTCATCATCATCACCAACAACTATCCCATCTTGGGAAGGGAAATGTCCATCAAGATATTCAACAACACCATATCCTCTCAAACCCTAGTTCATCTCTTGTGTTCAATCTTATTACCGTAACTATTGGTGCTTGTGGGTGACTAGTAGTGTTGATTACATCTTGTCGTTTATTACTATATGGTTTATTTGGTGGAAGATTACATGTTCATATCCATTATGCTATTTAATACTCCTTTGATCTTGAGCATGATTATTATTTGTGAGTAGTTACTTCCGTTCTTGAGGTCACGGGAGAAATCATGTTGCAAGTAATCATTTGAACTTGATATGTGTTCGATATTTTTATAGTATGTATGTTGTTATTCCCTTAGTGGTGTCATGTGAACATCGACTACATGACACTTCACCATATTTGGGCCTAAGGGAATGCATTGTGGAGTAGCAATTAGATGGTGGGTTGCGAGAGTGACAGAAGCTTAAACCCCAGTTTATCCGCTATTTCGTAAGGGACCGATTGGATCCAAAAGTTTAATGCTATGGTTAGACTTTATTCTTAATACTTTTCTCATAGTTGCGGATGCTTGCGGGAGGGTTAATCATAAGTAGGAGGTTTGTTCAAGTAAGAAAAACACCTAAGCACCGGTCTATCCGCATACCAAATTATCAAAGTAACGAACACAAATCAAACCAACATGATGAAAGTGACTAGATGAAATTCCCGTGTACCCTCAAGAATGTTTTGCTTATTATAAGAGACCATTTTGGCCTGTTCTTTGCCTCAAAAGGATTGGGCTACCTTGCTGCATACTTGTTACTTTTATCGTTACTTGCCTTTTACAAATTACCTTGCTATCAAACTACTTGCTACTTACAATTTCAGCACTTGTAGACAATACCTTACTAAAAACTACTTGTCATTTCCTTTTGCTCCTCGTTGGGTTTGACACTCTTACTTATCCAAAAGAGCTACAATTGATCCCCTATACTTGTGGGTCATCAAGGCTATTTTCTAGCCACGTTGCCGGGGAGTGAAGCTCCTTTGGTAAGGAAACATTTATATAGTGTGCTGAAATTTATTGTCACTTGTTACTATGGAAAACAATCCTTTGAGGGGTTTGTTCGGGGTATCTTCACCTTGTTCAGAACCACAATTAGCGACCCCTCAAGCTACTGCACCTACTGAAAATATTGAATATGAAATTCCTTCGGGTATTATAGAATAACTGCTAGCTAATCCTTATGCAGGAGATGGAACCGAACATCCTGATATGCACTTGATATATGTAGAACAAATTTGTGGATTGTTCTAGCTTGCAGGTTTACCCAGGGATCAAGTTATGAAAAAGGTTTTCCCTTTATCTTTGAAATGAAAGGCATTAGCATGGTATAGGCTATGTGATGATATTGGATCGTGGAATTGGAATCGTTTGAAATTGGAGTTCCACCAAAAAATGTATCCTATGCATCTACTTCATCGTGATCGGAATTATATATATAATTTTTGGTCTCGTGAAGGATAAAGTATCGCTCTAGCTTGGGGGAGGCTTAAGTCAATGTTATATTCATGCCCCAATCATGAGCTCTCAAGAGAAATTATTATCCAGAATTTTTATGCTCGGCTTTCTCGTAATGATCAAACCATGCTTGATACTTGTTGTGCTGGTTCTTTTATGAAGAAGACTATTGAATTCCAGTGGGATCTTTTGGGAAGAATTAAACGCAACTCTGAAGATTGGGAACTCGACAAAGGTAAAGAGTCAGGTATTAAACTTGAGTATGATTGTGTTAAATCTTTTATGGATACCGATGCTTTTCAAAAGTTTAGCACTAAATATGGACTTGACTCTGAGATAGTAGCCTCCTTTTGTGAATCATTTGCTACTCATGTTGAACTCCCTAAAGAGAAGTGGTTTAAATACCACCCACCTAATAAAGAAGAAATTAAAGAACCAGTACGAGTTAAAGAAGAAACTATACTTTATAATGTTGAACTAGTTGTTCCTTCTGCTTATATTGAGAAACCACCTTTCCCTGTTAGGATAAAGGAACATGCTAAAGTTTCAACTGTGGTTAACAAAAGCTATATTAGAACACCTAAACCTGATGAACAAATTAAAGTAGAACCTAGCATTGCTATGGTTAAAGATCTCTTGGAAGAAGATATTGATGGGCATGTTATTTACTTCTGTGAAGAAGCTGCTAGAATTGCTAAACCTGATAGAAAAGATAAACACAGACCTGTTGTTGGCATGCCAGATCACTGTTATCATGGTTTATGTGACATGGGTGCTAGTGTGTGAGTGCTATTCCTTACACTTTATATGAAGAAATTATGAAAGATATATCATCTGCTGAGATAGAAGAAATAGATGTTACTATTAAACTTGCTAATAGAGACACTATATCACCAATTGGGATTATTAGAGATGTTGAGGTCTTGTGTGGGAAAATAAAATACCCTACTGATTTTCTTGTTCTTGGTTCCCCACAAGATGACTTATGTCCCATTATCTTTGGTAGACCTTTCTTGAACACAGTTAATGCTAAGATAGATTGTAAGAAACAAACTGTGGGTGTTAGCTTTGGTGATGAGTCTCATGATTTTAATTTTTCCAAGTTTTGTAGAAATCATCATGAAAAAGAATTGCCTAGTAAGGATGAATTAATTGGTCTTGCTTCTATTGCTGTACCACCTACTGATCCTTTAGAATAATATTTGCTAGACCATGATAATGATTTACATATGCATGAAAGAAATGAAATAGATAAAGTTTTCTTTGAACAACGTCCTTTGCTTAAACAGAATTTGCCTATTGAAACTCTTGGAGGTCCTCCTCCACCTAAAGGTGATCTTGTGTTTGAATTAAAACAATTACCAGACACTTTGAAATATGCTTATCTTGATGAAAATAAAATATATCATGTTATTATTAGTGCTAACCTTTCAGAACATGAAGAAGAAAGATTATTGAAAGTTCTAAGGAAGCACCGAGCTGCTACTGGATATACTCTCGATGATTTAAAGGGCATTAGTCCCACTCTATGTCGGCACAAAATTAATATGGAACCCGATGCTAAACCCGTTGTTGATCACCAACGTCGGTTAAATCCGAAGATGAAATAAGTGGTAAGAACGGAAATATTAAAACTTCTGGAAGCAGGTATAATATATCCCATAGCTGACAGTAGATGGGTAAGTCCTGTTCATTGTGTCCCTAAGAAAGGAGGTATATATAACTGTTGTTCCTAATGATAAGAATGAGCTTATTCCACAAAGAATTGTCACAGGCTATAGAATGGTAATTGATTTTAGAAAATTAAATAAAGCAACTAGAAAAGAACATTACCCTCTGCCTTTTATTGATCAAATGCTTGAAAGATTATCTAAGCACACACACTTTTGCTTCCTAGATGGATACTCTGGCTTTTCACAAATACATGTTTCTCAACCTGATCAAGAAAAGACTACTTTTACTTATCCTTTTGGAACCTATGCTTATAGACGTAGGCCTTTTGGTTTATGTAATGCACCTGCTACTTTTCAAAGATGTATGAATGCTATATTCTCTGATTTTTGTGAAAATATTGTTGAGGTTTTCATGGATGACTTTTCTGTTTATGGGAAGTCTTTTGATGATTGTTTAAGCAATCTTGAGCGAGTTTTGCAGAGATGTGAACAAACAAATCTTGTCTTGAATTGGGAGAAGTGCCACTTTATGGTTAATGAAGGCATTGTCTTGGGTCATAAAATTTCTGAAAGAGGTATTGAAGTGGACCAAGCTAAGGTTGATGCAATTGAGAAAATACCATGTCCTAAGGACATCAAAGGTATTCATAGTTTCCTAGGTCATGCTGGTTTCTATAGGAGATTTATCAAAGACTTTTCTAAAATTTCTAGGCCTCTTACTAATCTCTTGCAAAAGGATATCCCTTTTGTTTTTGATGATGATTGTCTTGAAGCCTTTGAAATACCCAAGAAAGCCTTAATTACTGCACCTATTGTTCAACCACTTGATTGGAATTTGCCTTTTGAAATTATGTGTGATGGTAGTGATTATGCTGTTGGTGCTGTTCTAGGACAAAGGGTTGATAAGAAATCGAATGTTATTCATTATGCTAGTAAAACTCTAGATAGTGCTCAAAGAAATTATGCTACTACTGAAAAAGAATTCTTAGCAGTTGTGTTTGCTTGTGATAAATTTAGACCTTATATTGTTGATTCCAAAGTAACTGTTCACACAGACCGTGCTGCTATTAAATATCTTATGGAAAAGAAAGATGCTAAACCTAGACTTATTCATTGGGTTCTCTTGTTACAAGAATTTGATTTACATATCATTGATAGAAAAGGAGCTGAGAACCCAGTAGCTGATAACTTGTCTAGGCTTGAAATTGTGCTTGATGACCCACTACCTATTGATGATAGTTTTCCTGATGAACAGTTAGCTGCAATAAATGTTGCTAATAGTTCTCCTTGGTATGCTGACTATGCTAATTACATTGTTGCTAAATATTTACCACCTAGCTTTACGTACCAACAAAAGAAAAATTCTTCTATGATTTATGACATTACTTTTGGGATGAACCACATCTTTATAAAGAAGGAGTTGATGGTATTATTAGGCGTTGTGTACCTGAGCATGAATATGGACAAATCCTACGGAAATGTCACTCTGAGGCTTATGGAGGGCATCATGCTAGAGATAGAACTGCTCACAAGGTATTGCAGTCTGGATTTTAGTGGCCTACTCTCTTCAAGGATGCCCGTAAGTATGTCTCATCTTGTGATGAATGTCAAAGAATAGGTAATATCGATAAGCGTCAAGAAATGCATATGAATTATTCACTTGCTGTTGAACCATTTGATGTTTGGGGATTTGATTACATGGGACCTTTTCCTTCCTCTAATGGGTATACACATATTTTGGTTGCTGTTGATTATGTTACTAAGTGGGTAGAAGCTATTCCAACCAGTAGTGCTGATCACAACACCTCTATTAAAATGCTTAAGGAAGTTATTGTCCCAAGGTTTGGAGTCCCTAGATATTTAATGATTGATGGTGGTTCACACTTTATTCATGGTGCTTTCCGTAAAATGCTTGCCAAGTATGATGTTAACCATAGAATTGCATCACCTTATCATCCTTAGTCTAGTGGTCAAGCTGAACTTAGAAATAGAGAAATAAAATTAGTTTTACAAAATACTGTTAATAGGTCCAGGAAGAATTGGTCTAAGAAATTACATGATGCACTTTGGGCTTATAGAACAACGTATAAAAATCCTATGGGTATGTCTCCTTATAAAATGGTTTATGGAAAAGCTTGTCATTTGCCTCTTGAGTTAGAACATAAAGCTTTTTGGGCAGTTAAATAACTCAATTATGATTTCAAACTTACTAGTGAAAAGAGGTTATTTGATATTAGCTCATTAGATGAATGGACAACCCAAGAATATGAAAATGAAAAGTTATTGAAAGAAAAAGTTAAAAGATGGCATGACAAAAAGAATCCAAAAGCCTGAGTTTAAAGTCAGAGAATATGTTCTTCTGTACAACTGTCGTTTTAGATTTTTGCAGGGAAGCTCCTCTCGAAATGGGAAGGCCCATATGTCATCAAGGAGGTTTACCGGTCTGGTGCCATCAAAATAAATAATTCCGAAGGTACTAACCCGAAGGTTGTCAATGGGCAATGAATAAAGCATTATATCTCAGGTACGCCTATTAATGTTGAAAGTAATATTATCCAAACCATGACATCGGAAGAACAAATAAAAGAGTCCTTCCGGAACACTCCAGAATCGTGAAAATAAGGAGGTACGTGATATGGTAAGTAAACGGACTCCAAAAAATCCTCAACAATATTTTTTACCAGTTTTGGAATATTTTAGAATTTTGGAAATAAAGAAACTCCCAGGAAGCGTCCCCTGGTGGGAACAAGACACCAGGGTGCGCCAGGCACGCCCAGGTGGGTTGTGCCTACCCGGGACACCTTCCGTACTCCATTTTTCTACCATATACTTGTTCTCCAAGATAAAAAATCTATATATACTTCCCGAACATGTTATTCACTGTATCACGGAGAAATCATCTATTCTCTTTTTCCTTGCTGTTTTCTGTCATATCCCATGTACCATGGCCTCTTCAAGCTCCTCCAAGGACAAGTTCTTCAAGAACATCATCAACCCATATCTGCGGGAGGTGGTGCAGCACCCTCGGGTCATCCTGATGCATGAGGGGGTGCTTCACCTCCGCGATGTGCCATGTCCCAAGGGGACGGGAACCGTGGAGGCCAGGCTCAAAGCTGTGGAGCAAGACGTCTTCCGGTGCAAGGGGATAGTGGAGCATGGGCTCAATGCCAATCACCTCATGATCACGGACCTTTCCCGTGATCTCAAGGTGGATGGCAAGCCCATGAAGGACATCATCTTGACCCTCAACGAGAAAATCAACTTTCTCCAAAGCCAGATATATGATCTTCAAAACCAAGTCTTTGAATATGAGGCGAGGTTTAAAGGTATGAGTTTGGCTGCTAGCCACAGGACTCGTGAGACTCACTCCTCCTCTTATGATGGTGGACCACTGCCATGGAAATCCGGGGACAAGATCTCTTCTTCTTTACCACCATCATCTTCTTCACCACCAAAGGAGAACTGAGTATCGGGTATAAAACTCCCCTTGGCTTCCGCCAAGCTTGGGGGAGGTGCCCCGGTATCGTATCATCCCACTATCTTTTTGCTTTTACTTATCTTAGTTCGATCTTTTTCTTTTAGATGAAATAAAATTTTAGTTATATCCTTTCTTCCTTGAGAGTTTGCTTAGTGATATATCCTTGTAATCGTGTGCAAGTTATATAATAAAGTTAGTTTGAGTTTTTGCTTTCTTCACTTTCATGTAGCAAATAAAGAAAAGAAATAAAGAAAGAAATAAGAAAGAGAATAAATAGAGAAAATATTATATGCTAATCCTATGGTAGGTAATAGCACCGCATAAGGAAAAGTATAAGTAGAAAATTTTATTGTGATTGTGAGCCCTCATCAAAATATTATATGCCATATTTTAGTTATATGACAAACAAAAGATGATGAATTGTAGTTGCAAAGTTGACTGAGAACATATTTTGTTGGTTTCTAATAGAGTTTTTGCTTTATACTTCGATTGTGTGATGAACTATTACTTATTCTAGGAAGTATATGATGCAAGTTCTATGATAAAAGTCCGATGTTTAATTTTTTTGCTATTATAATAATCAACAAGTATATGATCTCAAAGCATGTGGACATGTTTTCCGATTTCGGTTTTCGCTTGAGGACAAACGAGGTCTAAGCTTGGGGGAGTTGATACGTCCATTTTGCATCATGTTTTCTTGCTGTTATTTATAATGTTTTTATCTATAATAATGCTTTTTGGAGTAATTCTAATGCCATTTCTCTCATAATTTGCAAGGAACACACCAAGAGGGAGAATTCCGACAGCTGGAAATCTAGACCTGAAAAAGCTATGTCAGGCTACCTATTCTGCACAACTCCAAATAAGCTGAAACTCCACGGGGAATATTTATGGAAAATTTAAGAAATATTGGAGCCAATAACCACCAGAGGGGGTCCACCAGGTGGGCACAACCCACCTGGGCGCGCCAGGCCCCCAGGCGCGCCCTAGTGGGTTGTGGCCTCCTCGGCCCACCTCCGGTGCCCATCTTTTGGTATATAAGTCATTTTGACCTAGAAAAAAAAATAAGAGGAGGACTTTCGGGACGAAGCGCCCCCGCCTCGAGGCGGAACTTGGGCAGGAGCACTTTTGCCCTCTGGCGGAGCGATTCCACCGGGGGAACTTCCCTCCCGGAGGGGGGAATCATCGTCATCATCATCATCATCATCATCAACAACTCTCCCATCTTGGGGAGGGAAATCTCCATCAACATCTTCAACAACACCATTTCCTCTCAAACCCTAGTTCATCTCTTGTGTTCAATCTTGTTACCATAATTATAGATTGGTGCTTGTGGGTGACTAGTAGTGTTGATTACATCTTGTAGTTTATTACTATATGGTTTATTTGGTGGAAGATTACATGTTCGGATCCATTATGCTATTTAATACTCATCTGATCTTGAGCATGATTATTATTTGTGAGTAGTCACTTTCGTTCTTGAGGTGACGAGAGAAATCATGTTGCAAGTAATCATGTGAACTTGATATGTTTTCGATATTTTGATAGTATGTATGTTGTTATTCCCTTAGTGGTGTCATGTGAACGTCGAATACATGACACTTCACCATATTTGGGCCTAAGGGAATGCATTGTGGAGTAGCAATTAGATGGTGGGTTGCGAGAGTGACAGAAGCTTAAACCTCAGTTTATGCGCTATTTCGTAAGGGACCGATTGGATCCAAAAGTTTAATGCTATGGTTAGAATTTATTCTTAATACTTTTCTCGTAGTTGCAGATGCTTGCGGGAGGGTTAATCATAAGTAGGAGGTTTGTTCAAGTAAGAACAACACCTAAGCACCAGTCCACACACATACCAAATTATCAAAGTAGCAAACAAAAATCGAACCAACATGATGAAAGTGACTAGATGAAATTCTTGTGTACCCTCAAGAACGCTTTGCTTATTATAGGAGACCAGTTTGGCCTTTCCTTTGCCTCAAAAGGATTGGGCTACCTTGCTGCATACTTGTTACTTTTATCGTTACTTGCCCGTTACAAATTACCTTGCTATCAAACTACTCGCTACTTACAATTTCAGCAAGTGCAGACAATACCTTACTAAAAACTACTTGTCATTTCCTTCTCCTCCTTGTTGGGTTCGACACTCTTACTCATAGAAAAGAGCTACAATTGATCCCCTATACTTGTGGGTCGTCAAGCTACAATGGCGAGGCATTGCGGTGGCGATCATGCGTAGCGTCTTGGACGGTGCTGCCCAATTCCTTTGAGGTGTGGAGATGTGCGATGACCGGATGAAAATCTTGCACGGCTCTTGCCGGGCCGGCGGCGATGGCGCCCGTGGGTGTCATCCCCCTCCTAGAGGCGTCACCGAGGTGTTTCGACATTTCCCTCACTCGTGTGGATTTGGTTGTTGTCTCCGGGTGAAAGCCTTGATTTAGTCGGGTCATCACGATGGCAACATACTCGATGTCGCTCCTCTGTTGGGAGCATAATGTTTGGAGACACAAATTCATTCCTCGTTGCTTTTCTCATGTGTTTTTCATGGTCCTATTCTGATACCGGCGACGCTATGCACGACCATGGCCGGTGCATCCAAGATGGTGTTTTCCTCAGGTCGGAGCAAGTCCTGCCATTTACCTGCCACCTCCTCTTCGGCATTCTGGGTGGATGGTGTGTCGACATGCGAAGTTATGTGGGAGCAGTTTTTCTTCGGAGTTGCTCGGTGTGGGTCGAGACGTGGTGTAGTTATCTGTAAGGGCAGGCGCTTGTGCTTTGTAGTGTTGTATCGCCGTTGGTGCCTGTGTGTGGTGTTTGTGCTACGCTTGTTGTTCGCAATGAATGGTAGTCTTCTTGTACTTACAATTCTACCTTCTATAAAGCTATGGTATGCCTAGGCGTACTCCCCAAAAAAGAAGGGGTCGATGCTACATGTATTATAGTTATGAGCGTCACTTAATGTCCAACTAAGGGCATCTCCAAGGCGAATCCGCAAACCGCCTGTATCCGTTCGGATCGCGTTGTCCGGACCGTCGAAGGCATCCAACGCGGGTCTGTATCGGTTCGCGAGGTGGTCCAGATGTGCTTTCTCCCTTAAATTGGAGACACATGTGGGGAGGTTTGCGGGAGTCCGGACACCAGACACGTAGGACTCCGGCACCCCCGGCCCACCCAAAACCCTTCCCGGACCCTGCACCTTCATCGTCCCCATTTTCTCTTCTTCCTTCTTTCTCTCTTGGCTTCGCTGCCGCTCCACCACCCCGGCCGCCACCCCACACCCCTTCCGGAACTCTACATCTCCATCACCTCCAGCGCTCCAGCAGGGCTCCACCCTGCTTCTCCTCCATCGCCGTTCAACCCTTCGACTGCCCTGCCATGTACTGTGCGCTGGTATACTAACCATAGTCGGCAACTATTCGATGAATTGCCAGAGCATTTTTTTCTTGTTCTTTCTAGCAATGGATTCCCATTTGGAGTAGATATACGAGCAGTATCTTGAGTTGTCTGACAGCTCGTCAGACAAGGATGAGTACTCCAATGAGGTGGTGATGATGCAGGTGGTCCTTAAGAACGAGGAGCATGCAGAGGAGCATGTTCTCAATTTCAAGGGCTCGATCAAGGGTCATCGAGTGCTCAACTGCAACAGGCACGCATCCATTTGACATTGATGGCTGACTACTTTGCCCCCGATGCACTCTTCACTGATCATTTTCGCTGATGTTTTTGGATGCGCAAGACTGTCTTCGATCATTTATAACATGGCGTTCGGTCCTATGGTGAATATTTCATCCTGAAGAAGGATGCCGTGGGAACGATTGGGTTCTCTGGTTATGAGAAGCACTACAAAAAAGACACATCCATGACATTTTGGGCCGAACGAATTTTTTTTCTGTCATACATATGACACTTCTATGACGGTAATTGTGACAAAACCCGGTATCGTCATAGATGTGGTGGGCTCCTACTTTTATGACAAAAAAATCATGATAGAAAATGGGCTTTTAGTCCTGGGCGGGCCGGAGACGCAGCTGCATGACATTCTTTGTGCCGTCCATGACGGAAAAACCGTGGTAGAAGCGAGGGGGGGGGGGATTTCGGGGAGTTCTCGGTTACGGTGGGAGGTCGGGGGCCGAGCGATGCGCATTTCTCTCGTACATGTACGCACGTGTGTGCGAGGCGTTGGCTCTAACTGAACCCGAGTGAGGCGTTGGGCTCTAACTGAACTCGAGTGATTGCACTGTAGGCTACATGTTACTGAACCCGAGTGATCGTTCGATGGATGTTAACTGAACCCGATCGAGCGATTCCTTCGCTACTGCTGCTAACTGAAGCCGATCGATGCTGCCTCTGGGATGAACAGTGAGCGTTGCGGGGGGGGGGGGGGTGGGAGGGGGGGGGGGGGGGGGGGGGGGGGGGGGGGGGGTTGGATGAACAGTGAGCGGTGGCGTTGCCTCTGGATGAACAGGACCCCGTGGTGTGGTGGAGGGCTGGATGAACAGTAGACGGTGGAGGGGTGGTTGAACAGTAGCCGGTGGAGTAGCGCGCGGTGGAGGTTGGATGAACAGGAGCCCGTGGAGGCTGGAGGAGGTCGACGGTAGCCCGTGGAGGCTGGAGGAGGTCGACGGTGGAGATGAACAATATCCCATGGAGTCCCGTTTTGCGGTACGCCACACCCCTCCTGATGAACAGGACCCCTGTTTCGACCGTAGCGCTCCAACACAAGTCCGTTTCGTCTGTTTTGCGGTATGCCACACCCCTCCCGATTAACAAGACCCCCGTTTCGACCGTAGGAGGTCCGTTTCCTCCGTTTTGCGGTACGCCAGACCCCTCCTGATCAATAGGACCTCTGTTTCGACCGTAGGAGGTCCGTTTCCTCCGTTTTGTGGTACGCCAGACCCCTCCCGATGAACAGGATCCCATTTCGAACGTGGCCGGTCGAACACAAGGCCGTTTCCTCCGTTTTGCGATACGCCAGGCCTCGTTTCCATCGTCTGTTCCGTCCAAGCCCTCCCGATGAACACGACCACACATTCCGTTCCGACCCAGCCGGTTGGCTCCCACGCCTTCCGTTGCCTCCCGATGAACACGACGCATTCCGTTGCCTCCCCATGAACATGACGCATTCCATTGCCTCCCCATGAACACGACGACGACGCTGTTTCTCCATTCTGACCCAGCCATGTACACGAGCCCTGGCCGTACGTATGCGCGAGTAGGCGTTCGAGACCCCGCCCGTATGTACACTTACGTGGCCGTATTTTCTTTCTTGCGCCCTGGCTGCTGTACGTATGTGTACATGCTACGTGCGCGCCTCTACTACGACACGTATGCGCCTCTACTACGACACGTGCGCGCCTCTACATCCAACAGTATATATGTACGTACACGTTCGCGACCAGAATGACAACGCTACGTACGCTTCAACCAGGTGGGTCCCGACTGTCAGGCACTTCCTTGCCTGCGACGATGTAGCTGGTGGGTCCCAGCAATCAGGGGGGCGGATCGTTTTTTTTGCCCGAACAGACTTCCTTGCATGCAAAATTGTAGCTGGTGGGTCCCAGCAGTCAAGGGCAAACGTTTTTTTCACGAAATACAGTGGCCCGTCCGGTGGGTCCCAGCTGTCAGGTGTAGGAATCATTATTTTCCGCGTAATAAGGAGGCACTTCCTTGCTGCGGCCGTGTACCCAGCTGTCAGCATCTCCACGTATAGTCCACATCCGATGGAAGTCGTTTCTTGACCACATTGACCACGCCACGCCGAGAGCACCAGGGCGGTGGACGACGGTGAGGCCTAGGAAGGGGACGACGGGGAGCCGGGGAAGACGCGTCAGTGCAAGCCAGGGCGGAGAGGAGTACGAGGGTTCACTGGTTCGGCTGCGGTGTGAGTCTGCCGTCGCCGCAAGGCCTGGCCAGCGGTGGGAATAGTAGGGGGCGGTGAGGCCTCCACGGCAGCACAGCCGGCCACGTGAGGAAGGAGCATGCGACACGACCGACGCTGCTTTGGGCGGCTAGAGCAAGAAGACCAGAGGTTGAAGAAGCACTACGACCGTTGGATGGACATCGTACGGTCACTGGAGCTAGAATCGTTCATATTGACTAAAGTTGACAAAGGCCCCCGTCCCAGTCAACTTAGTAGGCCCACAAGTCAGCCTCCCACCATGGTGGGTCCCAGCTAGCAGGGGGAGTATTCATTTTTTTGTGCGTAATAAGGAGGCACTTTCGGTGGGTCCGAGCTGACAGCGGGGGGCACGTTTTTTTGCGAAATACGCTGGCCCGTCCGGTGGGTCCCAACAGTCAGGGGGGAAACGTTTTTTTCGCGAAATAAGGTGGCCCGTCCGGTGGGTCCCTGCTGTGAGGTGGAGGAATAATTATTTTGCGCGTAATAAGGAGGCACTTCCTTGCGGCCGCCTGGACCCAGCTGTCAGCCTCTCCACGTACAGTACTCTTCCGATAGAAGTCGGTCGTTGACCATGTTGACCACGCCGCGCCGAGAGCACCAGGGCGGTGGTCTAGACGACGGCGAGGCCTAGGAAGGGGACACACGGAGCCGGGGAAGACGCAGCAGCGGAAGCCCGCGCGGAGAGGAGTACGAGGGTTCACTGGTTCGGCTGCGGTGTGAGGCTGCCATCGCCGCAGAATAACAGGGGTGTGGGTGAGTAGAGGGATGGCCTGGCCAGCGATGGGAGTAGTACGGGGCGGTGAGGCCTCCGCGGCATCACAGCCGGCCACGGGAGGCAGGAGCACGCGATACGACCGACGCTGCTTTGGGCGGCTAGAGCAAGAAGACCAGAGGTTGAAGAAGCACTATGGCCGTTGGATGGACATCGTACGATCACTGCAGCTAGAATCGTTTATTGACTAAGTTGACAAAGCCCTTGGTACGGGTCAACTTAGTAGGCCCATAGCTCGGATTTGGCAGAGAACATATAGCCCATTTGCGATTTGTAAGAATGTACAGCCCATTTATTAATTCTAATGGAATTTACTACAGTCCATTTAAAGTTTGTTAAAAGTACAACCCAACTTCTAGCTAGGACAACGATTAATAATTTCAAACAACCGCTCAAAATAGAATTCAAAAAAAAATTCCCACATTTTGATGGGATCCAAAATATTTTTATCCGAAATTTCTAGTCAGGTTAAATATAATTTCAAAATAAAGTTGTATTACGTTAAAATCCAACGAAATATTGCGCGCGCAACAAGTAATGAAATTAAAATTTTCAAATTCCAAAAATAATATATTTTTCAAACTAATTACGTGTTTGGTGCATAGTAACTGTCCAATTATTATAATTACATCCCATTTATTATTTCTTAAAGTCCATTTTCTTGCTAAGCCTAATGCATACCTCCTAGGAAAGTTTGCAGCCCAGCGGGGCGGAGAATAACAAGTTGAGCCAGATATTGTGTACAACTGTCGGCCCAGTTGCATTGCTGATGTTGAAAAAAGGCCTGTGTAGTACAGTACAACCTAACATGGTTACTCAGCCCACATTCAGCTACGCTGGAAAGGCCCAAACAAGGCTTCTGTACAACTTTTTGAAGTCACTGAGCTCAATTAATAACTTAAGAAAAAATTTAGATTACAGAGGAACCTAATTAAAAGCTGTCACGAGCAAATAAATAATTCAACGGGTCCCACTTGTGCGTGTGCGCGCGCGCGTGTGTGTGTGTGAGAGAGAGAGATAGAGAGAGACCCATCGGTCGATGCTCTTAAATACATCTTTCAGCCATATGCATTGCTGATGCTCAGTAAAAACTTATATAGTTGACACAATCATATAGAACATCATAGCACACTGAACTTGCATACAAAAATTTCACGTAGGCGGCACAATCAGGATGGAAGCAGTGGATTGCTACGGGAAGGGCTATGTTGGAACCAACGAAGTCGTACATAACGGTTCATTGTCTTTATCAATGACGGGGAAATATCTTGAATGTTGTGCAAAGAAAACAGACAGACAACACAATAAGTTCTGCTAGCACATTAAGTTGACGTACAGCCCTGTCTAAAAAAAGTTCAGGTATAAAATTAGAACAAGTCACAATCAAATGTACTGGCATATCAGTGCTTCACACCCATAGCTCGGATTTAACTAGTATCTGACAAGATTCAGTTGTTACCTGAAATTAGAGCACATCCAGGCAGCCAGTCCTGCCTCTTCTCCCAAAGAAGCAGTGGCCTCCGCCACGTGATGGAGTAGGCCCTGTGCCATCCATCGTTCCGAGCAACACGGGGAAAGTCTAACGTTGACTCCTGTAATGGACGTCGTCGACGGACCCTGGCACCAGCGGCGGCGGCAGGACTTTGATTGATGGATTGACCACTTCTTTGACATGTACGAACACTCGATACAGGTACATCCCTAACGTGGTCCGCGGCGGCCTTGGTGGTGACGAATAGTACAACACCGGTTCCTGCACCGGTATCTCAACACCAATCACCTTCGGTATGGTGGACGGCTTCTTCATCCTTGCCATAAACGTCAGAGCCCAGCTATCTGGAGGAACAAACATACTTACGAGCTCACCTCCAAGGTCGTTGATAAGATCGTTCATGGACTCGCTATTCCAAGCACGTCGAGGCATGCCGCAGAAGGTAAGCTTTGTTAAAAACTCAAGCTCAGAGGGCACCGAGCCCCATCCTGGGTGCCACCGATCAAAGCTCACCAGTGCGCCATCGTAGAACAAACGCCGGGAAGATTTGAACACACGACTGCAGTCGAAAGTTGTCCGGAACCTGACGAAGAAATCAGCCGGTGGCAGACAGACTTCGACGAGCAAGTCACTTATTTGGATGCCGTGCGCAATGCCAAGAGGTTTGACAAGGTCGTCAGGCGAGACGGGAGGCCGGTCGCTGTTGATGGTCACCATCATCACTTTGCCGGCAAACTGGTCATCAAGTGCCGCCATGCCACTGTTGAGCGACAGCACGCAGCGACAGAAGGCAAGACGGACCTCAGGATCTCTGGCTTGGAGATCCGCGTTGGCCGGCGACATGATAGTGCACTTGAGTACATGGAGTACAGGAGGGGGATTTGGGGGAACTGGAGTAGGAATCGAGATTCTAGAGGTGGGAGAGGGACGGGAGACTGGGGATGAAAAGGTAGCATGAATTTCGAGCACACGCCAATATGCTCTCGGCGCGCAAGCGCACGAAAACACCGATGGCGCCCACATGTCGGCCTAAGAGTCCTTATTCTTTCTTTTTTAGAGAGCCCAGCCTTTTTTTCAGGATCTTTTGAGAGCCCGGCCTAAGAGTCATAATTGACCTGTTTGGCATTGCGTTACTACTCAGCGCATATTCAACGACACCTCACTGGCCCAAACAAGTGTACATCATCGAAAAGACACCGAGCTCAAATTATATAACTTGAAAAAAGGAGATATACTCTGAACACTGGAGAATGGTGATGCCCTCATTTAGCCCACCAGTAGTTCGAGACAATAAATAGTTCAAAACAACGATATATACAACATTCAAACACTGACTAGTGACTACTACTGACATAAACAACAAGACATGATAGTTCATAAGAAGTCTTGCTACACCACCAAAACACACCCATCTGCAGCGCTCAGACTCTCGTGATCCAGACGAGAATGACATTTTAAATAGAAGCAACTATTACATAGTAAGAGTGACATAGACGAGGATGACCAAATGACAAGGAATATGCATAACAAAAGAAGGAACTACCCATCCAGAACCAGCAGCAAAGACAACAAAGTCATTCGAAGAGATGATCCAACACCATCATAATTTGCAGCCCCGCTTCAGCGACCAGCGATCCGGAGACACCAGTACTCCACCCTTTCGATGCAACAGCCTAATTACCTATCAACCTGAAGGCTTGAACCACATCACTGCCTGTCGTAATTGAGACATCCAAGGATCAAAGTTAATTTGGATGCCTTTGTCATTCTCACCTTCTTTTGGCTGCAGGCTGTATCATTGACAATCAGGGGAGTTTGCTCCCGAACTCATAGGGCTCACCGTGTAGACACAGTTTTCCATAGCAAACAGAGCCTCTCTGCCATCAAGGTCCTTGCCAACGGTGATCTCCTGGTTAATCGGATAATTGAGTCTGAGAAACAGAGGGTGTGAACCAAGGTTGTTTACCTGCCTCCAACTAAAAAATCCTAAAGGCCCCAACAAGCTGGTATCCTGCTCATAGATGTAACAACCACTGTCCGGGTACTCACGTATTACACAGTGCTTGTATACAGTGGGGTTTTGCAATATAACTTTTCCGGCTCATGTGTCCGAATGATCATCAGTCTTTTGTTGTCGTCTGATCGAGCGAGGAACCAGTTGTGCTTCCCTATTTTTGGCAAAGGTGGTGTGATTACAAAGGGCAGTAACTGTAGGGACACTGCATCATATCAAAAAGGACAGGCATTGTTAATGTAAGATCAACATTGTTCAGAGTATGAGTAGGATAATGCAAGAAACATCATTGATATGTCCCTGTTGGAACTGGGAGGAAAATACAGGGAAATGTATACTGGGTTCAAAAATATAGAAGTGCCATGCATGGTTATACTCATGTTATCTCGTAATCGATTCTTCACAGGAAACTACCATGTCATGCATGTTATGTAATCATGTTCTGTCCTCACAAACAAATTCTTCAAGGTAACTAACAGACCATGCATTGTTATATATTCGTGTTCTGTGGGCAAAATTTTTGTGAGGATATTATTCTAGCCATTGATTGCTGAAGGGCGAATATAGGTATGTACACATGGTAAGCATTGCAGGATTTCACTACTTCCAAATATAGAGTTCTGCATATGCACATTTACTTCCCTAAGGTATGGTTAGATGAAACCAACAGTGTGGTGCATATTTCTACATCATGAAAATGAGGAAACTAACATGGCCATTGATACACACTCATATTTAGTAGTAGTATATAGATTACTATAAAATAAGGATAATATCCATATATTCCTAACCGTTTGATTATTCAGGGTACACATTGGTTGTAATGACATGGTCACAATTGCATGAATTAACTCATTCCAAATATAGCTGATTTACGGCGTCTCTAATACATTGCCATAGTTCTACTCAAATTCTTCTCAAACAGGGATATGCCAATCATCACAAAAATTTCAAACAGTGTCATGGAGTCATCATTAACATGAGATGGAAACAACTTACATGCGCCGTCCCAGCAATACGTGGTGCCATCTGCTTTGTCGATCGCGTAGATGATGCCATTGTGTTCAATAGCATCACAGAAGTGTGTATCAGCTTTGACGATGATCCACTTCGAGCCGAGTTGTCTCCAGCTAAAGAAGGCACCGACTTAAAGATAGACGAGTCCACGGTCGAACAAGGCAATTAGCTTGAAGTCTGCATAATTCGCATGTCGTGTGGGCACTTGGCAGATTACAATCTTCTGCAAAACAAGGTCCGTCCAACTGACATAGTAATCTAGATGACTTGGACCGCGATGGTAATACTCTATATAATCCAACGGAGGAAGGATAATCTCATGGGAGGTCTGGAAGTTCACGAGCACCAACTTTTTACCGTCTTCTCTGAAGGCAGCCATCCAGTGGGAGTTCATGCCGACCCAGTACATACCTGCCAAGAAGTTTTGGGCGATGGTGACCGGATCAATGTCGAGGGAAATGATGTACGGCGACCCACTACATACCTGCAAAGAAGTTTCGGCTAATGGAGATCGGATTGAAGTCGAGGGGCATCATGCACGCCTCCGTATCATGGTGAGCCAATCTCGCAAGACCAGATAGCAGCAAGCAGGGTGTCTTGAAAAGCTTAGGCCTCGCTTCGACGATGGCCATGTGCATGTCCCTTGAGCATGCAGCTAGCCGCAGGGCGCTCAACATATCCATACACGAACAACAGAGGTTGAGGATGTCACTGGGGAGATTGCTCCAATCGCGGCTCATATGGATGCTGTGCGGTTCGCGTTCGGCCATGGTGGAGTTTGGAAGGGGGCTTGATTTATGGGGGAGAAGGATGTCGATGCTAGAGCGGCTAGCGAGGGAATAGTGGTACTGGGGGAGGTGAGTGAGGCGACGGTACACGGGGGCACAGTGAGATGGAGACGGAGACGGAGACGGAGAAGGTGATGGAGATGGAGTGGTGCTATGGGAGCGGAGAGGGAGACGAGGCGAGGGGCCAATGTGCTTTACATCGGCGGTGACAGACTGCACAGTGCACAGGGTGAGGCTGACTTTGGTAACCCGAACACGCCGCCTGGACTAGTGTCAGGCGCAGGGTGTTGTCACTTCACTGTGAGGACCGGATGAATAGTATTTTGACCATCAAGTGTACCACAGTTAGTAGTAGTAGTAGTAGTAGTAGTAGGAACATGAGTACTCCAGTATTGTATAGTGGAAATAGGTCTCCCGTGCTAGCATGCCTGTTCACTTCATCGTCCACGTATCATCCATATTGCGAGCAGAACCAAATTCTTGTGCATGCCCAATCAACGCCCTGCCGCGATGCATGCAGTGCTCGTTTTGGTGCATCAAGGACGGCATGCATATCGTTCCACACTTGAGAAGAGGAAAAATGGAAAGGTAGAACGCGGCGGCAGACGAAGAGAACGCTGGCTAACGAGGCTGGGAGGGGATCGAGCAGGAAGTTAATGCTCCATGCCTAAAGGTTTTGGGAAAACCTGATTTTCATAAGGTGACTTATACTCACCTAAACGGAGGGAGTATTCCTTAACCAAAGAATGTTGTGTCTCCCACTCACGCGCTCAAAAGAAAACTACGACACATTTTTTTATCTGTTTGCATGCATATGTCCCACCTATCAGGAAGGATGGGCTCGTACACGAACAGGTACGACTCATCAGTCTACCCTCATAGCCTTTTCTTTTAGTCTACCTAGCCATCTAATCAACTGCCTGCACGCCACTTCTCCCATTTACTTCTCCATCGGGAACCGATTCTCCTCGGCTTCTTCACCTCCCCTTCGTCTTCATTTGCATCCAAACCCCGTACATATGCAATCCAATCTCCACTCGCACCGAGCCTAACCTGTGAAACAGTGGGTAGGGGGAGAATTAGGAAATGGACACGGAAGTAGTCTTTAGAATACATTTACTACGTGATCAAACTCATCTTACCTGCTCATCGGAGGAAATCCGAGTGCCCCTCAACGTCGGCATCTCAAGGGGCGTCAACTTACAACTACGGCCACGTCGCGCTGGAGAGACCCCCAAGGAAACATCCTTGTGCGTTCCACGGAACATCAAGATGCATTTGTATGAGTAGTTTATCTTGTGAGAGAAAAGGATGAACGAGGGAAGGCCTCTAGAGATAGAGATGGACACTACTACTACTAATGTGCTGGCCCGTGTGTTGCAATGGATCCTAAGTAGTAGAATAATACTTGTTCACGTGCTTGAAATATAAACACTCTAGTTTTGATATACATGTGTCAGCAGACATGACAGCTTGTCCATGGAAGTTGAACCACGACGACCATCACATTTCTTGTTTCTACCACTGCCACACCCACACGCGATTCCCACAACGCCGCTCCAACCCACGGCACGACGTCCCCCGACATGGACATGGATCCTCTGACGTGGCTATCACTGCCTTGCCCTGCCTTTCCTTCGCTGACTGGTGGGACCCATGCTTATGGGTCCCACATGTCAGTGACTGAATGGTAGGATTGTTCGCATCAGGGGATCCTCATCCCCCCGACGTGCCCCTCATACCTCTCGGCCCCACCGCTCCTCTGCCTTTGTGTGCATGATATGCGGGCCAGCTGAACTGCGGCGACCATCAACTTTCTACCACAGACACACCCGATTGGACGCGGTTTGCCTGCTCCGTTGCTGTGCTCCGATCTGTACTCCCGCACCATCGAATTTTCATCCAGCGGTTGTGACACATTTCGTCCCAAGCATCAATCCTCAGCTGGAGTACTTATGTACTCCCTCCGGTCCTTTTTACTCTGCACATTGGATTTGCTGAAAGTCAAACTTTGCTAAGTTTGACCAAATTTATATTAGAAATTATTAGCATCTATAATATCTAATAAATATAATATGAAAATATATTCCAAGATGAATCTAATGATATTGGTGTTGTTATGTGAATGTCTATAATTTTTTATATAAAATTGGTCAAAGTTGGATGAGATTGACTTTGGACAAACCTAATATGTAGAGTAAAAAGAACCAGAGGGAGTACTACAGGTAGTACCCGCCGGTGTGGCCATCTACGCCTCGTAACGCCTCGACGCCCAGCTGTGGCACCCTCGCCACGGCCACGCCACCACCGTCCGGTTCATCTCGAACGAGTGAGTCGCGAACCACGCCACCACCATGAGAATGACATGTGGGCCAGCCGCATTTAAGGTCCGCATGTCATTGACTCGTAGGTCGGGCACTAAGCCACTGAAGTTTGGTCCCGTGGGCCCCGAGAGGGAAATGTAACTCCTGCGGAAGGCCTTGTGGTGCTCCCGCAGTACGAGCTCGTGCCAAAACTGGAATTTTTTTCTTACTACTACCAACTACTAGTACTAGTAAGGTACACGTGCATTGCACGCATGAGATTCTGGTGGTTTGTGCATTATGCTTCTACATGTGGAGCTTTCTGGATTCTAACATGTGGCAAAATCTGGTGGAATGTAAGGTTAGGAAAGTTTGATTAACTTAGGTGAGTGTTTGGTTCAAGCCACACCTTAGGCAAGCCACACTAAGGCCCCACATGACATACACACAAAAAATGTGGCAAGATTCCCTTAGGCTTGCCAACTTGTTTCTCTCGTTTTGAAGAACTAATAACTTTGCCTAAGCTTAGTTGTGGCAAAGTTAGGGTCTGTTTGATTCAAAGGATTTTCATAGGATCTTTGAAGGATTAGAATCCTTAGGAATTTTTCCTACGTTGGTCGTTTGATTCATAGGATTGAATCATGTAGAATATTTTCCTAAGGATTCATTTGTACTACGTTTCACAGGAATTCTAACATGCACTCCAACCACTTGAAAGAAATCCTTTGTTTTTCATGTGGCACAATCAAACAAACTCAAATCCTATAGGGATCCAATGAACATGCAATTCCAATCCTACTTTTTTCCTATTCCTGTGTTTCTGCAATCCTATGAATCAAAGAGGCCCTTAGTCATGAATTAAGTTCAACCATGGAGTCTTCTAGATTATACATGTGGCAGAATCTGGTGGATGATATCCAACGGCCAGTAGTGCTCGGATTTGCCATCTTTGTACCGTCAGATTGGCTTCATCCAATGACCAACTTTCAATGTTTTTCACACACTATTAGGGGGTATAGATATAGATGTGCCGGTCCGTTGCAATGGATCCAAAGTATATATATATATCTATTTAGTGGAGTGCACTCTAAACACATTATCTATTTATTTTTCTCTAACCTTCCGTAGCCATGCAACCAAGTCAAATAAGCTTCATGGGTGCCCCCACATCATATTATTCATACTACATTGATTAAAAAAAAGATAAATCACCCAAAACAAGATCTTCCCGTTTTTTGTTCCTACGATGTTGTGCCGTGCATGTACCTACTAGTTGTATAGTGGTAGTACTAGTAATATAGTATTAGGAGTACAAACTTGGTACTAGTAGGAGTAGTACTAGTACGGAATGCTCCTACTCTATCAACGAGCCCCGTCTGACACCAAATTTCTTGGCTTCCGTGCTACAGCTAGATCTTCCCCTCATTTCTGTTTTCCAACCCGGCAGCGGGAGGGGTGTCGGTTTGCTCAACGGCGGTCCCACATGAAAGTGAAAATACTAGGCAACACGCCTTCCCTAAGCTATGTGTCGTCCCGGATGGGCCGTGTTGTACTCCCGATTCCCGGGCGTCTGGGGGTGCGACGCGAACGCGACAGGCCTTTTCCTTTTACCAGCAATGTGCCCGTGCGTTGCGACGGATCCAAAGTAGTAGAATAGTAGTATTTGTTCACAAACTTGAAAGAAATCACTATTGTTTTGATATACTCCTAATATATTACTCCCTCCATACCTAAAGATTTGTCTTTTTTGAGATTTCAAATGGACTATCACATATGGATTATATAGACATATTCTAGTGTTTCTAGCAAGATGCCCGCGCGTTGCACGAAGTTGATGGAAAAGGTAAGCACAACTTATAAATTGACCGGATGGAGTACTAGTTACAGTGATGCATATAATTAAGCAAAGGGATCGCACATGTCGGTATTGACTGGAACGAGAATGCAACAGCACAATAAGAATTAAGGCCACGATGATGCGATCGCAGTGGTGGTTACAGAAGGCAAGAAGAAAGATGGATCCACGAACGTACGACCTCCTCCTCCTCAACTTAGTGCGCCGGGCCACCGACCGGCGGCTAAGGAGCGGCGACTTTTGTGGCGAGGTCGAGGTGCTTCTCAGCAAAGGCATCCAAGGCTTCCAACCAGTTGAGGAAGGCCAACGTCGTAGCGTCCTCACTGGCCTTGTAGATACCTATGTACACGATTTCCTCGTACATGTGGATGTGTAGGGCGATGAATTCTTGCAGGGTGAGGCACCTCGCGGCGAGCGCGACCTCTAGGTGGACATTCTTCATGGCGTCGGCGGGCAGTAGCAGGGCCACCAGTGCTTGAAAGAGGTTCCGGCCATGGAGGCCGATTAGGGTGGCAGGCAATGAGGAGCCCGGGTGCGCGGGCTAGAGGAGTACGACGATGTCGTCCGTGAGCTTCTTGAGGACGGTGAACTTGTTGCTGGTGGCAACGATCATCTGGTCCAACTAAGAGTCGTAGTTGGCGTTGAAGGCAGCCATCCACCAGCCGGTCTTCAACACCGTCTGGAGATGATCCTCGGTGCCATACCGCAGGCCTGCGTCGTGGACCATCTGGCGCAGCCGATGGCCGCTAACGAGCATGGCCGCCATGGGTCTGGAGTGAGCTCTTTTGCGCTTAGTGTAGGTGCTTAGGCAAATGCTTAGGTGCGTACGATGTGGTAGATGCATTGGAATGGAGGGACGCCTTTATATGAGGGCAATGAGGGCAAACTGCGTTGCATTCACATCGTGCAGCCTCTTTTCCCAGACCTCCTCCCATTACTTCCCTCATGCATTAATTGAAGGTGGATGCATTGGTCGTTCAACATATCAGGAACCACTACTCCCTCCCTCGTCTGCATTAAAGCCGTATCGGGAACTGCGCCGCCCGCTGTCAAATCGAATACTCCCTCCGTCTAGGTGAGTATTAAGTCATCTTACGAAAACCAAATAATAAACACATAGGCATGGTGCATTAACTCTCATGTTGTTTCTTATTTTTTTGACATAAATAGAGGAATCAACCAAGAAGAGATGTGGGGCTTGTATGCTTTTAATGACTTGAGACTATCAAACATGACATGAAGTGGTCAGTTTGTTGCACAAGAACAAATACAACCCACGTCAGCACACACGCATCTTATATAGCATTACATCCAATGGCTATAAAAGATGAATGAGACCAAATTATATCTCATCTAGATGAGTTCTAGCAGAACTGTATTAATAATACATAGTACTCCCGCGCCATGTATCATATATTAGTATCATGTAGTACTTTATTTATTTATGAGGTATCCAGATGGCACTGCACCGCCAAGAAAAGAGGGTAACATCAAAATTATGGACTACTTTTTTGAGTATGTTGGTAAGGTCCGGTCATAGTCACTTGTTGAAATCTCTAAAAAGACAAATACTCCCTCCGTCCGGAAATACTTGTCATCAAAATGGATAAAAGGAAATGTATCTAGACGTATTTTAGTTTTAGATACAACTCTTTTTTATCCATTTTGATGACAAGTATTTTCAGACGGAGGGAGTAGAAAACAGAGTTGGTGATGATGGTGTGCGTGCCATCCTGCAATATAGGCCGTCGGATTTATATCTAAAGGATAGGAAAGAAACTATGGCAATTTTGCAAAAATATACCCACACGTCTCTCCACGTTCGCAAATAAGGCCTTCCCTCGTTCAACCTTTTCTCTCACAAGATAAACTACTCATACAAATGCATCTTGATGTTCTGTGCAACGCACGGGCAGCTAGCTTATTTCTTTTAAAATAGTTGCTGCGATAATTGGGTTGAAGTGATATATTTTATGTCTGCCCTGAATGATTTCAGGTTCACTAGTAGTAACAAAGAAAAGGTTGCCTTGTTAATTAACAGAAAATAGGGTGAAAACTATCACAGAGACTGGTAAAAGCAAGGCACACTGGGTTCAGCGTCATCATCACTACAGCTGTGCGCGCGCGAGAAGTCTACATATCGAGGGGGCTACTGAGCGAGGCACTGAGACACAATGTTTGAGAGAGAAACCAATTGACAGATTATGATCAGATCGAGTTGTCACCCTTCTGCTGTCATTGTTGGGGGGGGGGGGGGGGGAGAGAAAGACGTATCGAGAGTGTGCGCGGTAGGCACAAAGGCACAACTAACGAGTGTGTGTTTGTGTGTGTTTGAAAGAGGAGTAGATAGATTATTATCAAGATCGATGTGCCACCCTGCTCCTTCGGTGCCGGGTACTGTGTGTGTGTGTATGTTTGAGAGAGAAGCCATTCGATAGATTAGTATCAAGATCGAGGTGTCACCCTAGTCCTTCGGTGTTGGGAAGTGTGGGTGTGTGGGGGGGCAGTGACACTCACATATCTCTACTCTTATAAAAAACAGAGTTGGTGATGATGATGTTCCTGCCATCCTGCAATATAGGCCATCCGATTTATATCCGACGGACAGGAAGGAAACTATGGCAATTTTGCAAAAAGATACCCACACCCCTCTTCGCATTTGCAAATAAGGCATTCCCTCGTTCATCCTTTTCTCCCACAAGATAAACTTCTCATACAAATGCATCTTGATGTTCCGTGCAACGCATGGGCATCTTGCTAGTAGGGAGAAGGAGTTTGTGTGACACATATCTAGCTATATTAAGGGATAGGTAGATAACATATGTGTGAGAGACATTATTATACTTTGAGACATTAGTGGCTGTGGGTGGGCGGAATTAAAGGGGTGGGCGTGTTAGACATAGAGAGCGTGTGTGTTTCTGTGTGAGAGACTTGTAGGATGGGGTAGAAAGATGAATTTAACCCTAACGGAGGGAGAGAAATACACGAAGTGCGCGTGTGTGATTCCGATGCCCACAGGGAAATGAGATATGTATGCGTGTGAGAGAGATTGCACAATTCATTCACGTATCACTATCTAGCGATCATGGACGTGCATCGCTTGAACATAAGTCAATATCTACTTTGTATCATGGCCAAAGGTACAATATCGATTCAACGCTATAAAGATTGGACACTCACATATGACATTTTTTTCTATTTAAATAAACCTTTTCAATTGTGCATGCCAAAGTTACAGTGATGTTTCTTCAAACAACCAATGTAGCTATCATGTACATGCACCATTGTTACTCTTGCATTCAAATTCATTAGTCTTGGATGATTTAAGTTTCTATTTTGAAGTAATAGATGTAATATTCATATATGAATTCAACAGGTATGCAATTTATGAAATGGAGGCTATGTAATCATATGAGGTAACACTTTTAAGTAGCTGACTACAATATCCATTTCTTTTTGTGCGCCTCTACACTAACACGTCAATGCATTATGTTTAAAGTAAATAACAAATGGCACGAAATTATCTATTTACACGAGAAATACCTAGGCTGAGCGTTTGATCCCTTTTTTGTGAACGTGCCACTACACCCGTACGATTGGCCGCGCCCGTGTGAACGTCCAAGTTATCGGCGCATCATCCCGAGTTATTGTCTTTTTTCTGGGGTGGACTTCACACCAGTTATTAACTGCTGACACGTGCCCCATGTACACAGTCTAGCATGACCTTCCCGCTAGCACGGTCCAAAATTAGTTGAAACTGGATACGAACGATCCCGCGGGCGGCAAAATCTCCCGCCTCCTTCTAAAATTTCCGCCACCTTAGTCTTTAGCATGTGAAATCCCCCTTTTGTCCTTGGTGCACGGAGCCCAACAGTTACGATACTGTCTTCATCTACATGATAGGTCAGGGCTGCTTTAGTAACTTCCGGTTCCCCCACTACACGGCACCCCCATTTCCTCTCCCCCTCCCGCAAAAATGACTAACTCCACAGAACCAGAGCATCTTACATCACACCGTCCATACTTCATCGCCCTTTCTCCCCTCCCCTCGCGAAACCCTAGACTGCTCATCCACCGACGTACCATAGCCCATTCACTGCCAGCGGCGTCCACCTCGCCGGATCTGCTTCTCCGGCCGCATCTACCCCTCCCACCCCCCTAGAAACAAGTAGACTACTCATCCACCACTGTACCACAGCCCATTCAGTGCCGGCCTTGTCCACGACGCCGGATCTGCTTCGCCGGTACTCTCGTCAACCGCCGCGCATCTGCAGCGGCTCATTCGTACTCCCCACTGGAGACGCTTCGTCCACACCCCCCGGAGCCGCCCCGCCGACGCCCCCGTTGACGGCCTCTGATCCTCTTCGCCGACACCTTCCTCAACCCTATTGGAGCCACTTCGCCGACACCTTCCTCAACCCTACCGGAGCCGCTTCGCCGACACCATCGTCAACCCTACCGGAGTAGCTTCGCCTATACCATTCTCAACCCTACTGGGGCTGCTTTGCCAACTCAAAAGTCCACGGCCTCAGATCTGCTTCCTCGCACCCTCATCCAACCTACCGAAGCAGCTTTTGACGCCCCGTCCACGGCTGCAGATCCGCATCGTCGACACCACCCTTAACCCAACCACCGGAGCAGCTTCTGACGCCCCGTCCACGGTCGCAGATCCACATCGTCGACACCATCCTTAACCAACCACCAGAGCAGCTTCTGACGCCCTGTCCACGGCCGCAGATCCGCATAGTCGACACCATCCTTAACCCAACGACCGGAGCAGCTTCACCTATGCCCTCATCCACGGCCACAGATCCGCTTCGCCCACACCATAGTCCACCCTACCGGAGCCGCTCCACAAACACCCTACTCGACGGTTCTAGATCTCCTTACCGGACCCCGACAGCCAGCGCAACGTCATCACCCTCGACGTTTCTAACCTGATTCCCACTGTTTGGAGAGATGCCAAGCACCCGCCACGGCCTAGGTACTTTTCACCTTTAAACCCGTCCAGCATCACCTGCCCGATGTACTTCAAATATACTAACCGGTCACTGTTACCTGTTATGCAGCTGGCAAAAACTACAAGGACGATGTTTCGTCTGGATCTAACACCTTGGCCAACCAAGATCCTGGACTGAGGCATTGCTATGATCTTGTAAGCGCGTCTCTCTCTCTTGTATTGTTCTGTGCCTGCCAACGTTCTTTGCTAGGATTTTCGACCAGTAATCCCTATGTGCGGACAATGATTTCTACTACTGGCTGCTAAATTAGATATGTAGATGTCATACATGATACTACCTCGTACTCCGTTCCTAAATATAAGTCTTTCTAGAGATTCCACTATAGGCTACATACGGAGCAAAATGAGTGAATCTACACCCAAAAATGCATCTATATACATCTGTATGTGGTCCATACTGGAATCTCTACAAAGACATATATTTAGGAACAGGGGCAGTACATTACACAAAATCGTAGGTGGCATGTAGGAATTCCAGTGCACTACATTAGCCTCCCTTAGAGTGCCTGCTAGTCCAACATACAATCGTTAATATGATAGGAAAACATGGCTAGTTAACAGGGGCAGCACACAAAATCATGGCTAGTTTATGGTACGCACACAATCGTTAATTGGTGGTTTAAATATGCGCAAGGGATATGCAATGTTGTATCATGTAGAGATGCCTGAAATTACCCGTGTCAACTTGCAGATAGGGTTACATAATGAAAAAGTACAAGATGTATGTGGCAATTTCATGTAACATCGCAAAAAAGGAGAGGCAACGGTGAGCCTATACAGTGTGCTATGGTACGTCACTCCTCCATTGCAATCATCGTGACATGTTATTTGTATGCCAGTTCTATTAGCCAAGTTTCTTAGGGACAGTTATTACGAGTTATCCTAAGAAAATAAGCACCTGTGAATATAAGCTCCATGTAATAAGCCAACCAGTTCTTTTCATTGTGTTTTCAGCTTATCTTTGGTATGATCAGTGGAAAGTCTAGATTGCATTATATTTTTTTCATTTTGCTGCCCATATGAAAATTAATTTGACTTGCAAACATCACAAATTGAACCAAGTGCAGTAATTAATATGATAGGAAAATAGACCATCACTATTTTCTCAAAATGCAAATACAAAGATACCATCTACTTGGCACAATCTACTTTGGCCAATGTTTTCCCTAGAGATCCCATTGCCTAATTTAAATGAAGAACGCATGACCCACATTTAAATGAAGAACAATTATTTATTGAAATTCGATTGTCCAAGTGGCTGGTTATTATCGTATAGCAGCACCACCTGAAAGCATCATATAGCAGCAGCAGCTCATAGCAACTCATCATACAGCAGCAACAGTCTGCAATTCATCATATACCAGCAGCAACTCATAGAAATTCATCATATAGCAGCAGCAAGAGCAGCTCATAGCAATTCATCATATAGCAGCAGCAGGAGCAGCTCATAGCAATTCATCATATAGCAGCAGCAGGAGCAGCTTGTAGCAACTCATCATATAGCAGCAGCAGCAGCTCATAGCAATTCATCATATAGCAGCAGCAGCTCATAGCAACTCATCATACAGCAGCAGCAGCAGCTCATAGCAATTCATCATATAGCAGCAGTAGGAGCAGCTCATAGCAATGCATCATATAGCAGCAGCAGAAGCAGCTCATAGCAATTCTTCGTATAGTGGATCAGAAAGAAAATTTGGCAAAAAATCAGAGGAGATCCTCACCTTGTTGGATGAGCTCATCCTTTAACAGCACCTCAAGGCCATGGCCTAGGAGGAGGGGAGGGGAATAAGGTGCCTTCTGCCGCAGTGTGGCATCAGCCATAGTTGTGCAGCGCCCGCTGGAGTAGTGCGTTGGACGAACCACAGTGGAGCAGCTGCTGGAGACCATGAGAATGAGGGGCAGCGCCAGAGGGAGGAGCAGCTAGGGAGATTTGCCCCTACCCACCGGCCATGTAGCCTAGCTGGACATAGCATCGTCGAGGACCAGGCCAGATGGGACCAGTGGCGACGGCTCACTGGAGGAACCCTAGTGCTGCAGGCAGGGGATCGAGGTAGAGGGAAAGGGAAGAGGAGATGCAAGCGGGAAGGGCAATGAATGCTTGCGTGTTTGTTTTTTACTTGAGGGTCAGGTGTGACACGGGCCTCAGCAGTTGCATTTTGAGTGTAATATAGGTAGACAACAGAGTCATTTCACTATTCCCCTTCCCTTCAATTTTTTGTGAGGTTCTACCCGAAACACCCCCCTCCAAAGCGAAATTAGTTAAGCCCAAGCCCATAACTCAAAAATGACTTCTTTACATCTTTTATGGCTTATTTTGACAATATGCCCTGAAAAGGCAGAATCGAACTGGCCCTTAACCTGTAATTCAATTGTGCGTGCAATGATGAATCACTCCTGCCTGCTATTTGTACATTTAGGCATCATCATACATGGCATAACCTAATACATGTGCATTCCATTGTAGAATCTGGAATATGCAATGTTTATGTTAGTTCATATGTTGCACATGATGTTTACATGCCCCTTAAATCTGGTCAGTCAAGTGATGGTCTTTAAGCCTCCTTCTTTGCTTCTTTTCTTGATATGTAAGATTTGCTCACACATCTGTTCAATTGCTTGTTTGCATCAGCCAGCCATACTAGGACTGTTTGCTTTGATTACTTGCTGTTCTTGACCTAACACTCTAACAGAGCTTGTCAACGATTTAAACACTAAGGGCTGCTGTAGTGGGGCCTTGTCTAACTCATAGGTGACATAAAGGTTTGGCTGTACACTATAGTAGGCTCTCCAAGAGTACCCGGAGATCCAGTTCGAAGGTATGCCTAGTTTTTACATGGTGCAGACATAGTAAATGCTCATTTCATTGTGTGCAAGTGCAAGAGATGCGACATGTTTCATTATGTGGTGTTGTTTTGTTATAATCTCATTCTTTTGTGTTCACAGACTGGAAAGTATGCATATTTATCTTCCAAGGAGACGAATAACTAGTTTGTGTCACCTTGCAGAGGGGGTTGAGGATTTCCAAGTACAAGATGTTAGGAAGGAGCCTTGCAAGAGAAGTAGGAGCTGCGCCGAGCCTCTTCAACCTGCTAAGGTAAGTCACTGTATGCAACTCAACAGTTCAATTCCTTGTTTGTTTCAGGCATAGTTAATTTTCTCTTTTCAATTGCTTTATTTGTCCTCAGTTAATGAGATGCCCATATAATCATGCCTGATGTTCGGTACTTGTATCACTATTAGTTGACATAATTAAATGCCTTACCATTTAATTACTCTGCCGAAGTGTGCCTGAAGCTTTGAAGTCTATTAACCAACTATTATTGCATGAGGCTCACAATCTAGTTTATACTAAGCTAATGATTGCATAGTTTTGCCTGCTGTAGTATGTTTGTATGAAACCCTCTGCTGTTCATTATGCTCCGTAAGACTTTAATTGAGGCACAGAATGGCCAACTGCTTGCTTACTTATACGCAACGTGCTGTCCAAATTTGTAACTTGTCTGTGTTTTTGATTGGGCCCCAACATCATGCTCCTCTGGTGAGCTAAGAGGTATTTCCGTATGCAGGCTGCACAGACTATCTTTTTTTATAATTTTTAAAATATCACCTGCTTATGCTTCATGAAGTGTAACATTTTTTTTAAAGTGACGTGTAACATTATTGTTAGTCCTGTTTTGCCATGTAGTACAAAATAGTGTCTTGTTCGCTTCACTGTTGTAACTATATTTTTGCCCTAGTCATGTGTACTTACAGAAACATTTCAGGATGAAGTGACATCAACACAAAGATCTGCGAGCAGTGCGGCATGGCCGTTACCAAATGATTATGGATTGGAATTGGAATGTGCTGATGTTCTCGAGCATCAACTAGAGGTGGCAAGACAACGTGTACATGATTGTCAATGTATAATCAACAAGTTGAGACTGGACATGCAGGTATTAGATGCAGGAGTCAAAAAAATGAAACAAGACACTGAGGTAACCATGAAGGAATTGGAGATTTTGCAGACTGAAATTTGTGTTATCTGAATCCGGCCAATTCTATTTTCTGAAGAGATTATAGTTCAAATGGAGTTAAGTTGATGCGCGTCCATGATGTATGAGCTGTATTTGCCCAGTGTATGTAATTTGCTGTTTGTGTATGCTTTATTATCACCTGTGCCGAACCATAATGCCTAGTGGGTATAATCGGCTATAATTTCTTTATTGTATAGTGTAGGATTATTCTACCTTTCTATGCCTTGATCTCTTTGTTGTATAGTGTATGCTTTTTAGAGGTGATAGTATTGAGTAGGATAATTCTTTGAATATGCTATATCATTCAAATGGGGGCCAACTCGCCCGACCATGGCCCTTCACGGGCCGTCAGATCCATGGGCCTTCTACGTCTCGTAGGATCCATGGGCCTTCTACGTCTCGTAGGATCCATGGGCCGCCGACTCATTTATGGGTCTTGTATGGGCCTTTAATGGCCCGTAGATGGGCCTTTAATGGAAATCATACATTTTATGGGTTGACCATAACGGGCCGTTAATAGGCCATATTTGGTGATGCTAAGAAAATGGCCCAACAGACTAACGGTCCACAAACGGGCCGACTATAATGACGGGCTGAATTTGGCCCACAAGCAGAAAATGACAGTAACGGGCCGTAAGTAACCGAATGCTGCAAATGAGCCCAAGAATAAATGGCCCCTCAGAAGGCCAAAAGTTAACTTGGGCTGGAAACAGCCCAACGGAATAACGGGCCATTAATGGGTATAAAGTGATACACTATTCATTACAGGCCAGTTTCACCACGGTCCGTTAATGGGTGTAAAGTAATACACTATTCATTACGGGCCAGTTTCAGCACGGGCCGCTAATGGGCCAAGAGTTACAAAGGGCCTCATATGGGCCGAAAGACGTCATGGGCGATACATGGGCCAGAAGTGAAAACGGGCTGGAATCATATTGGATGGCCCAGATGACGCTACTGGGCCTAATTTGGATAGGGCGTAATGGGCCTTAGGTTAGCGGGCTGTAAATGGGCTATATGCGAACATGCCGTTAACAGGCTTTCCTTGGGCCGGCCCGCCAGCTTTTGACCAAGTCAAACGGGCCGGCCTTTTCACAGGAATGGGCCATTGTTGGGCCGTGCCATGTGTCGACGTATCATAGGCGCCTTTTGTCCAGTGAGTGGATGACATCTGTCCCAATGATGAGCCGACACGTGTTTCCTCTAGCAAATGATGATTTTACACGTGGAAAATCCCCATTGGTCGAGGCTGTTAACGGGTTATCGGATCCAAAACCCGACCAGATAGCTTAATGGCGTTCCGTTACGGTGGATGCCACGTGTCGATCACCCTTGACGAAAGCACTTCTGTGACGCACGATTTATCATCATGGAAGTGGACACTTCCGTGATGATAATTTTGGTAATGTCATGGGACACTTCTACGACAACACAGGTATGACTATCTTGATTCTGTCATAAATTTGTCATGGATGTACATGCATGACAAAAAACGCGACCTACTGTGACAAACACGTATCATCACGGAAGTGTATTTTTTGTAGTGAAGTGCACGGCCACACTCCGGATGCTTGCATATTTCACGACCGCTGATTCGTGGGATGAGTACCTACAGATGTCTAAGAGCACATGTGGAGATTCCATGGTCAGGTTTGCAACTGCAGTGGTTGACATGTTCGGACCTTAGTTCCTGAGAGAACCAACTGTGGCAGACATGAAGAGGCTTGATGTCTACTATGCAACCTTCTTCTTGTAGACATTGTTGGGCCTCCAAGTGCAGAGGTTTGTAGGACAGTAGCAAATTTCCCTCAAGTGGATGACCTAAGGTTTATCAATCCGTGGGAGGCGTAGGTTGAAGATGGTCTCTCTCAAACAACCCTGCAACCAAATAACAAAGAGTCTCTTGTGTCCCCAACACACCCAATACAATGGTAAATTGTATAGGTACACTAGTTTGGCGAAGAGATGGTGATACAAGTGCAATATGGATGACAGATATGAGTATTTGTAATCTAAAAATATAAAAACAGCAAGGTAACTAATGATAAAAGTGAGCATAAACGGTATTGCAATGCTAGGAAACAAGGCCTAGGGTTCATACTTTCACTAGTGCAAGTTCTCTCAACAATAATAACATAATTGAATCATATAACTATCCCTCAACATGCAACAAAGAGTCACTCCAAAGTCACTAATAGCAGAGAAAAAATGAAGAGATTATGGTAGGGTACGAAACCACCTCAAATTTATCCTTTCTGATCGATCTATTCAAGAGTCCCTAGTAAAATAACATGAAGTTATTCTTTCCGTTCGATCTATCACAGAGTTTGTACTAGAATAAAACCTTAAGATACAAATCAACCAAAACCCTAATGTCACCTAGATACTCCAATGTCACCTCAAGTATCCGTGGGTATGATTATACGATATGCATCACACAATCTTAGATTCATCTATTCAACCAACACAAAGAACTTCAAAGAGTGACCCAAAGTTTCTACCGGAGAGTCAAGATGAAAACGTGTGCCAACCCCTATGCATAAGTTCACGGAAATCGCAAGTTGATCACCAAAACATACATCAAGTGGATAACGTGAATATCCCAATGTCACCACAGATAAGCACATGCAAGACATACATCAAGTGTTCTCAAATCCTTAAAGATTCAATCCGATATGATCACCTCAAAGGGAAAACTCAATCCATTACAAGAGAGTAGAGGGGGAGAAACATCATAAGATCCAACTATAATAGCAAAGCTCGCGATACATCAAGATCGTACCATCTCAAGAACACGAGAGAGAGAGAGAAAGATCAAACACATAGCTACTGGTACATACCCTCAGCCCCGAGGGTGAACTACTCCCTCCTCATCATGGAGAGTGCCGGGATGATGAATATGGCCACCGGTGAGGGATTCCCCCTCCGGCAGGGTGCCAGAACAGGGTCCCGATTGGTTTTTGGTGGCTACAGAGGCTTGCGGCGGCGGAACTCTCGATTTATTCTCCTCTCTGATGTTTTTAGGGTATATGGACATATATAGGCGAAAGAAGTCAGTCAGGGGAGCCACGAGGGGCCCACGAGGGTGGGGGGCGCGCCTCCCTGCCTCGTGGCTTCGTCGAAGCTTCCCTGACGTCTACTCCATGTCTCCTGGATTGCTTCCGTTCCAAAAATAACTCTCTCATAGGTTTCATTCCGTTTGGACTCTGTTTGATATTCCTTTTCTTCGAAACACAAAAATATGCAAGAAAACAACAATTTGGGCTGGGCCTCCGGTTAATAGGTTAGTCCCAAAAATAATATAGAAGTGTTTAGTAAAGCCCATAAACATCCAAAACAGATAATATAATAGCATGCATACTTCATAAATTATAGATATGTTGGAGACGTATCAATGCTCTTGGCATTCTCAGAAGCAAGAAGGTGGCCAGATTTGGTTCGATTCCTTGACTGCATGAATTTGAAATGGAGAACTGCCCAAAGGCTTTACAAGGGCAATATCAGTGTCATGTTAAGAAGCCCATGATAATTCTTGAAGTAGTCGCATCACAAAAAACAGCAACTGGCACTGGGCACTAGGTTAATAAGTTAGTCCCAAAAATAATATAATATTAAATATCATATTAATGCATATAAAACATCCAAAAAAGATAATATAATAGCATGGAACAATAAAAAATTATAGATACATTAGCGATGTATCCGTTGTCCCATTGTACTGTTCTATGTTTACGGGTTTAAATCCCTCGAGGAACTGATGCTGCATCACCTCGTGTGTGAAACACATTAGGTGTGTGGCACCTCTGACCCGGGCCACATCATGCCGGAGATCCGTTATCATCCGAGCACGGTGCTGCTCCCGGGCTCTATCGTTCCTATCACGCCAGTCTTGGTATCGGTCCCATCCAGCGGGCATTTAAGTTGTGTGGAAGGTCATATGGATCCTCTGGTTGTACTGGCTCTCTGCCCAGCCGGCGAGGGAGCATAGCTGGGTTTTCAGCTTCTCCAGCCGTCCTGTCCCGTCCTTGAGGGGGGGGGTCGGGCTGGTTTGTCTGAGTGCGTCTGGGGGTTGGGCTCAAGTGCCTCGTCATTGAATTAAGGAAGCAAATGCCGCCGTGGGTAGCTTTTGTTGTGATCCTGCCCCTAATTATCAAAGCCCTCTTCGGCTTCTAAGACCTTCGCCCACCTGTCGTTAAGGGTATCCTGTTCGGCCTTTAAATATTGCTGCTTCTTCTTCAGGCTTCGGGAAGTGGCTATGAGTTGCCACTTGAACCGTTCGTGATCCAGAAGGTCCTCGGGGATGATGAAATACTCGGGTCTGAGGCTATCCTCCTCTTCAGATGGAGGGAGGTATTTATTGTCCTTGGAATCACCGGGGTCCTCGGGGTTGTCCTGATCCTCATGGCCTTTAGGAGCGTAGCGATGTTGTTCGGGGGTGTTGTCACCGAGCTCCCCCATATTGTTCGGAGTATCATCATCTCTGGTGCCGTTTGTGTCTATGTTCAGGTTGTCTTCCCTGCCCTTCCCATGTCCCCTGGATTGCCTTCACCGGCGTCGGCGTTTGGATGACTCCTTACCGTGGTCGTCGCCATCCTTCTTAGGGGTGTCGACCATGTAAACATCGTAAATGGAAGTGGCAGTCCACTTCCCTTGTTGGGACTGGACAGGAAGGGAGCAGTATAGGTCATGCCATTGATATCCTCGTCTATGTCGCCAGCCTCCTCGGAGGAATATTCTGACATGTCGATTAAATCGTCGATAGTGGCTACTAAGTGGGTGGTGGGTGGGACGTAAAATTCCCCGTGGCTAGCCTCAAATCTGATATGATCATAGACCGAGGATGCACTAGTACAGCTAAAGGAAATATGCCCTAGAGGCAATAATAAAAATTGTTACTTATATTTCCTTATATCATGATAAATGTTTATTATTCATGCTAGAATTGTATTAACTGGAAACTTAGTACATGTGTCAATATATAGACAAACAGAGTGTCACTAGTATGCCTCTACTTGACTAGCTCGTTGAATCAAAGATGGTTAAGTTTCCTAGGCATAGACATGAGTTTTCATTTGATTAACGGGATCACATCATTAGAGAATGATGTGATTGACTTGACCCATTCCGTTAGCTTAGCATTCGATCGTTTAGTATATTGCTACTACTTTCTTCATGACTTATACATGTTCCTATGACTATGAGATTATGCAACTCCCGATTACCGGAGGAACACTTTGTGTGCTACCAAATTTCACAACGTAACTGGGTGATTATAAAGGTGCTCTACAGGTGTCTCCAATGGTACTTGTTGAGTTGGCATAGATCGAGATTAGGATTTGTCACTCCGATTGTCGGAAAGGTATCTCTGGGCCCTCTCGGTAATGCACATCACTATAAGCCTTGCAAGCAATTTGACTAATGAGTTAGTTATGGGATGATGCATTACGGAACGAGTAAAGACACTTGCCGGTAATGAGATTGAACTAGGTATTGAGATACCGACGATCGAATATCGGACAAGTAATATACCGATGACAAAGGGAACAACGTATGTTGTTATGCGGTTTGACCGATAAAGATCTTCGTAGAATATGTAGGAGCCAATATGAGCATCCAGGTTCCACTATTAGTTATTGACCGGATACGTGTCTCGGTCATGTCTACATAGTTCTCGAACCCGTAGGGTCCGCACGCTTAATATTCGGTGATGATCGGTATTATGAGTTTATGTGTTTGATGTACCGAAGGTAGTTCAGAGTCCCAGATGAGATCAGGGACATGACGAGGAGTCTCGAAATGGTCGAGACGTAAAGATAGATATATTGGACGACTATATTCGGACATCGGAAAGGTTCCGAGTGATTCGGGTATTTTTCGGAGTACCGGGGAGTTACGGGAATACGGGGAAGAAGTATTGGGCCTCATGGGCCAAGTGGTGGAAGAGAGGAGGCAGGGTGCGCGCCCCCTAGCCAAAACCGAATTGAACTAGGGGGTCGTCCCCCCTTTCCTCCTTTCCTCCCTATCCTTCCTTCTCCCCCTCCCCCTTCCTTTCCTTCTCCTAGTAGGAGTAGGAAAGGGGAGTCCTACTCCTACTAGGAGGAGGACTCGTCCTCCTGGCGCACCGTACAGGGGCCTGCCGGCCTCCCCCCTTGCTCCTTTATATACGGGTGCAGGGGGGCACCCTAGAAGACACAAGTTGATCATTGATCCCTTAACCGTGTGCGGTTCCCCCCTCGACCATAATCCACCTCGATCATATCGTAGCGGTGCTTAGGCGAAGCCCTGCGTCGGTAGCAACATCATCACCGTCATCACGCCGTCGTGCTGACGGAACTCTCCCGTGAAACTCTGCTGGATCGGAGTTCGTGGGATATCATTGAGCTGAACGTGTGCTGAACTCGGAGGTGTCGTGCGTTCGGTACTTGGATCGGTCGGATCGTGAAGACGTTCGACTACATCAACCGCGTTCTCATAACGCTTCCGCTTACAGTCTACGAGGGTACGTGGATGATACTCTTCCCTCTTGTTGCTATGCATCCCCATGATCTTGTGTGTGCGTATGAATTTTTTTGAAGTTACTACGTTCCCCAACAACAGCGAGGTGCTATACAAATGGTTTTAACCCCTTTCCGCGATGGTTTTCTGAACCTTCGCCTAGTGAGTGACTGTGATAGGGGGGTTTCTTCCCACACAACCCAGAACCCGTCGGGTACAGGCTCTCCTGGCACACACGCTCGGCAAAATGAGGTCGTGTGCGACGGGCGAGCGATCAAATACGATTATACAGGCCCAATCAGTTCCGGTAGTAAGTACATCCCACACAGTCAGTCCCAAACAAATGTTTCCGTTTGTTATGTACATTCCACACAGTCAATCCAAGGAATATGTTTTTCTTATGTACATCCCACACAGTCAATCCAGGGAAAATGTTTCCGTTCGTATGTACATCCCACACAGCCAATCCAGGGAAAACTTTTCCGTGCATGTGTACATCCCACACAGTTTTATGTACATGCTCGTGTGTGATAGGTGTAACTATCACACACGTTCTGCCTCGGTTAACCGTTTGCTTTTATTCAACTACATCACACATGTTTTGATGAAAAAAAATATTGTGGCATTGGGCTATCCTTCACAAGCGCTTTTACTGCTAGAACCGTTTGCAAAGTTCCATGACCCATTTTGCAGGTTTATTAGTTTACAATTAATAATTCCAGTATTAGACAAATTCACATTTCATATTGAACAACTGTTTGCCAATTTCATATCAGGCACATAAATATATTTTAACATCACAGTACGATAGCTACCTGAAAATAGCACAATACAACATATAGCTAGTTCAGCTTCATAAGAACAATATTAGAATAATATATTAATTTCCATAATCGAGGTCATCTAGGCTCGTCTTATCCACCTCTTCTTTGAGTTCAATAAGAACCTGTTTTGCAGTGGCCAACTGGGAAAGTGCCTCCTCCTTCGCCAACAACATCTTAGCAAAGTCTGATTAAAAAAATCTGAGCTCATTCTCCACCTTCCTCTTTTTATCCTGCATCTTCAAATATTCTCTAGCGTTGACAACACTTTCTCTAAGCCTACCTCCGTTCTCTGCTACCTCTTGAGCATGCGTTGGTTTTCCCTTGAAGAGGAAAGGGTGATGCAGCAAAGTAGCGTAAGTATGTCCCTCAATTTTGAGAACCAAGGTATCAATCCAGTAGGAGACAACACACAAGTCACCTAGTAACTGCACAAACAATCAATAACCTTGCAACCAATGCGATAAAGGGGTTGTCAGTCCCTTCACGGTCACTCGCCAAAGTGAGATCTAATAGAGATAGTAAAGTAAATATTTTTGGTATTTTTGTTGTATAGATTGGAAAGTAAAGATTGCAAAATACTAAATGAGATGCGATGTAAATAAAAGAGATGCAATATAATAAGAAAAAGACCTGGGGGCCATATGTTTCACTAGTGGATTCTCTCAAGATAGCATGTATTACGGTGGGTGAACAAATTAATGCCAAGCAATTGGTAGAAAAGCGCACAGTTATGAAGATATCTAAGGCAATGATCATGAATATAGGCATCACGCCCGTGTCAAGTAGATCGAAACGATTCTGCATCTACTACTATTACTCCACACATCGACCACTATCTAGCATGCATCTAGAGTATTAAGTTCATAAGAAAAGAGTATCGCATTAAGCAAGATGACATGATATAGAGGGATAAACTCAAGCAAGATGATATAAACCCCATCTTTTTATCCTCGATGGCAACAATACAATACGTGCCTTTCTGCCCCTACTGTCACTGGGAAAGGACACCGCAAGATTGAACCCAAAGCTAAGCACTTCTCCCATTGCAAGAAAGATCAATCTAGTAGGCCAAACTAAATCGATAATTCGAAGAGACTTGCAAAGATATCAAATCATGCGTATAAGAATTCATAGAAGAACCAAATAATATTCATAGAAAATCTTGTTCATAAACCCACAATTCATCGGATCTCTGCAAACACACTGCAAAAGAGTATTACTTCGAATAGATCTCCAAGAACATCGAGGAGAACTTTGTATTGAGAATCAAAGAGAGAGAAGAAGCCATCTAGCTAATAACTATGGACCCAAAGGTCTGTGGTAAACTACTCACGCTTCATCGGAGAGGCAATGGTGTTGATGTAGAAGCCCTCCGTGATCAATTCCCCATCCGGCAGATTGCTGGAAAAGGCCCCAAGATGGGATCTCATAGGTACAGAAGGTTGCGGCGGTGGAAAAGTGGTTTCGTGGCCCTCTGCGATGTTTCTAGGGTATAAGAGTATATATAGGCGAAAGAAGTACGTCGGTGGAGCTATGAGGGGGCCCACGAGGGTGGGGGCGCGCCCTCCTGCCTCGTGGCTGCCTCGTAGAGTTCCAAAATTTGACTCCAAGTTTTCTGGATTACTTTCGGTCCAAGAAAGATCATCGCGAAGGTTTCATTCCATTTGGACTCCGTTTGGTATTACTTTTCTGCGAAACTCTAAAATAGGAAAAAAAACAGAAACTGGCACTGGGCCTCCAGTTAATAGGTTAGTCCCAAAATTATATAAAAGAGCATATTAAAGCCCATTAAACATCCAAAACAGATAATATAATAGCATGTAACGACAAAAAATTATATATACGTTGGAGACGTATCAAGCATCCCCAAGCTTAATTCCTGCTCGTCCTCGAGTAGGTAAATGATAAAAACAGAATTTTTGATGTGGAATGCTACCTATCATAATTATCAATGTAATTTTATTTATTGTGGCATGAATGTTCAGATCCGAAAGATTCAAAACAAAAGTTTAATATTGACATAAAAATAATAGTACTTCAAGCATACTAATAAAGCAATCATGTCTTCTCAAAATAACATGGCCAAAGAAAGCTTATCCGTACAAAATCATATAGTCTGGCTATGCTCTATCTTCATCACACAAAATATTTAAATCATGCACAACCCCGATGACAAGCCAAGCAATTCTATCATACTTTTGATGTTCTCAAATTTTTTCAATCTTCACACAATACATGAGCATGAGCCATGGACATAGCACTATAGGTGGAATAGAATGGTGGTTGTGGAGAAGACAAAAAGGAGAAGATAGTCTCACATCAACTGGGCGTATCGATGGCTATGGAGATGCCCATCAATAGATATCAATGTGAGTGAGTAGGGATTGCCATGCAACAGATGCATTAGAGACATAAGTGTATGAAAGCTCAAAAAGAAACTAAGTGGGTGTGCATCCAACTTGCTTGATCACGAAGACCTAGGGTATTTTGAGGAAGCCCATCATTGGAATATACAAGCCAAGTTCTATAATGAAAGATTCCCACTAGTATATGAAAGTGACAACATAGGAGACTCTCTATCATGAAGATCATGGTGCTACTTCGAAGCACAAGTGTGGAAAAAGGATATTAGCATTACGTGTTCTCTCTTTTTCTCTCATTTTTTTATTTGGGCCTTTCTCTTTTTTATGGCCTCTTTTCTCTCTCCCCTTTTTTTTATTTTTCGTCCGGAGTCTAATCCCGACTTGTGGGGGAATCATAGTCTCCATCATCCTTTCCTCACATGGGACAATGCTCTAATAATGATGACCATCACACTTTTATTTACTTACAACTCAAGAATTACAACTCGATACTTAGAACAAAATATGACTCTATGTGAATGCCTCCGGCAGTGTACCGGGATGTGCAATGAATCAAGAGTGACATGTATGAAAGAATTATGAAGGTGGCTTTGCCACAAATACGATGTCAACTACATGATCATGCAAAGCAATATGACAATGATAAAGCGTGTCATAATAAATAGAATGGTGGAAAGTTGCATGGCAATATATCTCGGAATGGCTATGGAAATGCCATAATAGGTAGGTATGGTGGCTGTTTTGAGGAAGGTAAATGGTGGGTTTATGGTGCCGGCGAAAGTTGCGCGGTACTAGAGAGGCTAGCAACGGTGGGCGGGTGAGAGTGCGTATAACCCATGGACTCAACATTAGTCATAAAGAGCTCACATACTTATTGCAAAAATCTATTAGTTATTGAAATGAAGTACTACGTGCATGCTCCTAATGGGATAGAGTGGTAGGAAAAGACCATATCTCATCCCCGACCGCCACTCATAAGGAAGACAATCAAAAAATAAATTATGCCCCGACTTCATCACATAATGGTTCACCATACGTGCATGCTACGGGAATCACAAACTTTGACACAAGTATCTCTCAAATTGACAACTACTCAACTATAATGACTCTAATATCACCATCTTCATATCTCAAAACAATCATAAGGAATCAAACTTCTCATGGTATTCAGTGCACTTTATATGAAAGTTTTATTATACCCATCTTGGATGCCCATCATATTAGGACTAATTTTATAGCCAAAGAAAATTACCATGCTGTTCTGAAAGAATCTCAAAATAATATAAGTGAAGCATGATATATCAATAATTTCTATAAAATAAAACCACCACCGTTCTCTAAAAAGATATAAGTGAAGCACTAGAGCAAACTTATCTAGGTCAAAAGATATAAGTGAAGCACATAGAGTATTTTAATAAATTCCGATTCATGCGTGTCTCTCCCAAAAGGTGTGTACAGCAAGGATGATTATGGTAAACTAAAAAGAAAAGACTCAAATCATACAATACGCTCTAAGCAAAACACATATCATGTGGTGAATAAAAATATAGCCTCAAGTAAAGTTACCGATAGACGAAGACGAAAGAGGGGATGCCTTACGGGACATCCCCAAGCTTAGGCTTTTTGTTGTCCTTGAATTTTACTTTGGGGTGCCTTGGGCATCCCCAAGCTTAGTCTCTTGGGAATCCTTATTCCAAAATCCATCAAATCTTTACCCAAAAACTTGAAAACTTCACAACACAAAACTTCAACAGAAAATCTCATGAGCTCCGTTAGTATAAGAAAATAAACCACCACTTTAAGGTACTGTAATGAACTCATTCTTTATTTATATTGGTGTTAAACCTACTGTATTCCAACTTATCTATGGTTCATACCCCTCTATACTACTCATAGATTCATCGAAATAAGCAAACAACACACGAAATACAGAATCTGTCAAAAACAGAATAGTCTGTAGAAATCTGGAGATTTCGAATACTTCTGTAACTCGAAAACTTGTTAAAAATTAGGAAGACTAGGATAAAAAGTATATTTATCTACTGAAGTTGGAATTTATATTTTATCACTCTCTGGTAAAAAATTATAATTATTTTCGTGAGCACATACTTTCTGTTTTTATCAGCAAGATCAAACAACAATCACCCAAGAAGATCCTAAAGGCTTTACTTGGCACAAACACTAATTAAAACATGAAAAACACAATCATAACAGAAGCTAGATGAATTATTTATTACTAAATAGGAAAAAAGCAAAGAAAAAAAATAAAATTGGGTTGCCTCCCAACAAGCGCTATTGTTTAACGCCCCTAGCTAGGCATAAAAACAAGAATAGATCTAGGTATTGCCATCTTTGGTATGCAATCCATAAGTGGCTCTCATAATAGATTCATAAGGCAATTCAATTTTCTTGCTAGGAAAGTGTTCCATGCCTTTCCTTAACGGAAATTGGAAGTCAATAATTGCACCAATCGTTCTAAGGAAAGGCTCGCCAAGAATAATAGGACATGTAGGATTGCAATCTATATCAAGAACAATGAAATATGCGGGCACATAATGCCTATTTGCAACAATAAGAACATAATGAATCCTTCCCCTAGGTTTCTTAATGGTGGAATCCGCAAGCAAATTTAAAGAACAATCATCAAATTCATGGAAACCTAGCACATCACACAAGGTTTTTGGAATCGTGGAAACACTAGCACCCAAATCACACAAAGCATAATATTCATAAACTTTAATATTAATTTTGATATTAGGTTCCCACTCATCGTGAAGTTTTCTAGGGATAGAAACTTCTAGTTCAAGATTTTCTTCATAGGATTGCATTAAAGCATCAATGATATGTTTAGTAAAAGATTTATTTTGATTATAAGCATGAGGAGAATTTAACATGGATTGCAACAAGGAAATACAATCTATCAGAGAGTAATTATCATAATTAAATTCCTTGAAATCCAAAATAGTGAGTTCATTGCTATGTAAAGTTTTGACCTCTTCAATCCCACTTTTATCAATTTTTGCATCAAGATCTAAAAATTCCGAATCATTGGGATGCCTTTTAACTAAAGTTGACTCATCTCCAGTCCCATGTTTATAAAGATTCATATTGCAAAACAAGGATTTAATAGGAGTCACATCAACACTTTTATATCTTCATCATTATTATCATGAAAACTAGAAGAACACACTTTCACAAAGCAATCTTTTTTAGCACGCACCCTAGCGGTTCTTTCTTTGCACTCATCAATGGAAATTCTCATGGATTTGAGAGACTCATTGATGTCATGCTTAGGTTGAATAGATCTAAGTTTCAAAGAATCAACATCAAGAGAAATTCTATCCATGTTCCTAGCCAACAAATCAATCCTAAGCAATTTTTCTTCAACCAAAGCATTGAAATTCTTTTGCGAACTCATAAATTATTTAACACTAGTCTATAATCAGAGGGCATCTTATTAAAATTTCCATAAGAGTTGTTGTAGGAATTACCATAATTATTAGAGGAATTACTAGGAAACGGCCTAAAATTAAAATTTCCTCTATACGCATTGTTACCAAAATTGTTCCTACCAACAATATTCACATCCATAGATTCATTATTATTCTCAATCAAAGTGGACAAAGGCGTATCATTAGGATCGGAAGAAACACTTTTATTAGCAAACAATTTCATAAGTTCATCCATCTTTCCACTCAAAACATTAATCTCTTCAATCGCATGAACTTTTTTACTAGTGGATCTTTCGGTGTGCCATTGAGAATAATTAACCATAATATTGTCTAGGAGTTTAGTAGCTTCTCCTAAAGTGATTTCCATAAAAGTTCCTCCCGTGGCCGAATCTAAAATATTTCTAGAAGCGAAATTCAATCCGGCATAATTTTTTTGTATAATCATCCACGAATTCAAACCATGTGTAGGGCAATTACGTTTCATTAATTTCATCCTCTCCCAAGCTTGTGCAACATGCTCATGATCAAGTTGTTTAAAATTCATAATATCGTTCCTAAGAGAGATGATTTTAGTGGGAGGAAAATACTTAGAGATAAAAGCATCTTTGAACTTATTCCATGAATCAATACTATTTTTAGGCAAAGAAGAGAACCTAGTTTAAGAATGATCACTTAGCGAAAACGGAAATAGCTTCAATTTAACAATATCATTATCCACATCTTTCTTATTTTGCATATCACACGAATCAACAAAGTTGTTTAGATAGGTAGCGGCATCTTCACTAGGAAGGCCAGAAAATTTATCTTTCATAACAAGATTCAGCAAAGCGGTATTAATTTCACAAGATTCAGCGTCGGTAGTAGGAGCAATCGGAGTGATAATAAAATCATTGTTGTTGGTATTGGAAAAGTCACACAATTTAGTATTATCTTGAGCCATAATGACAAACAATCAATCTAACACACAAGCACACAAGAAGCAAGCGAAAAGAGACGAACGGAAAAGGGCGAAGAAAAGGCAAAGGTTTTCGAAAATCGTTTTAGAAGTGGGGGAGAGGAAAAATGAGAGGCGAATGGCAAATAATGTAATGCGAGGGAGAAGAGTTTATGATGGGTACTTGGTATGTCTTGACTTGGCGTAGATCTCCGTGGCAACGGCGCCAGAAATCCTTCTTGCTACCTCTTGAGTATGCATTGATTCTCCCTTGAAGAGGAAAGGGTGATGCAACAAAGTAGCGTAAGTATTTCCCTCAGTTTTGAGAACCAAGGTATCAATCCAGTAGGAGACAACGCACAAGTCACCTAGTACCTGCACAAACAATCAAGAACCTTGCAACCAATGCGATAAAGGGGTTGTCAATCCCTTCACGGTCACACGCAAAAGTGAGATCTAATAAAGATAGTAAAGTAAATATTTTTGGTTTTTTTGTTGTATAGATTCGAAAGTAAAGATTGCAAAATAGTAAACGAGATGCGATGTAAATAAAAGAGATGCAATATAATAAGAAAGAGACCCGGGGGGCATAGGTTTCACTAGTCACTTCTCTCAATATAGCATGTATTACGGTGGGTGAACAAATTACTGCCGAGCAACTGATAGAAAAGCGCATAGTTATGAAGATATCTAAGGCAATGATCATGAATATAGGCATCACGTCCGTGTCAAGTAGATCGAAACGATTCTGCATCTACTAATATTGCTCCACACATCGACCGCTATCCAGCATGCATCTAGAGTATTAAGATCATAAGAACAGAGTAACTCATTAATCAAGATGACATGATGTAGAGGGATAAACTCAAGCAATATGATATAAACCCCATATTTTTATCCTCGATGGCAACAATATAATATGTGCCTTGCTGCCCCTACTGTCACTGGGAAAGGACACCGCAAGATTGAACCCAAAGCTAAGCACTTCTTCCATTGCAAGAAAGATCAATCTAGTAGGCCAAAGTAAACTAATAATTCGAATGGACTTGCAAAGATATCAAATCATGCATATAAGAATTCAAAGAAGAACCAAATAGTATTCATAGATAATCTTGTTCATAAACACAAAATTCATTGGATCTCGGCAAACACACCGCAAAAGAGTATTACATCGAATAGATCTCAAAGAACATCGATGAGAATTTTGTATTGAGAATCGAAGAGAGAGTAGAAGCCATCTAGCTAATAACTATGGACCTGAAGGTCTATGGTAAACTACTCACGCTTCATCGGAGAGGCAATGGGGTTGATGTAGAAGCCCCCCGTGATTGATTCCCCCTCCGGCAGATTGCCGGAAAAGGCCCCAAGATGGGATCTCATGGGTACAGAAGGTTGCGGCGGTGGAAAAGTGGTTTCGTGGCTCTCTGCGATGTTTATAGGGTATAAGAGTATATATAGGCGAAAGAAGTACGTCGGTGGAGCAACGAGGGGCCCACGAGGGTGGGGGAACGCCTACCCCCCTGGGCACGCCCTCCTGCCTCGTGGCCGCCTCGTGGAGTTCCAGACTTCGACTCCAAGTCTTCTGGATTGCTTTCGGTCCAGGAAAGATCATCGTGAAGGTTTCATTCCATTTGGACTCCGTTTGGTATTCCTTTTCCGCGAAACTCTAAAATAGGCAAAAAAAAGAAACTGGTACTAGGCCTCCGGTTAATAGGTTAGTCCCAAAAATAATATAGAAGAGCATATTAAAGCCCATTAAACATCCAAAACAGATAATATAATAGCATGGAACAAAAAAAATTATAGATACGTTGGAGATGTATCATTCTCTTCCTCATACATGCTTCAGAGCTTTGCTAGGCACCTTCAAAGACTGTGGCCACTCTTGATCAACCCACTCGTGGTAAGAACACTTACGTTCATCCTATAATATTTAAAACTAGATCAGTAACAATTGTAGGGGAAATGGGTTTATAGCAACATAGAAAATCACCAATACTTATTTTGAAAAACAAAAGAAATAGGTTAAGTATGACATATCTTCTCAAAAAGATCAATGTGCAAATGAATTAATTGCTACTGAGACAACAACCAAATTCTGAAACAGAAAAATCTATAATTAACTACAATAACGCTACAAGTTCTTACTCATGTACTATAAATAACAAATTGAACATTTTATGAGTTAACTAAATATAACTGCAACAGCATAGCGACAGTGATTGGATGACATCAAATTGATACTAACAGGTGTGTACATGCACAAATTTTGTAACATATAACTAATAGCACTAAGGCCGTCCACTATGTATGCCAAAACCGGTGTAAAGACAACTGTTGCTACATTTCACACCGGTGTCCTGCACTAGCGAGCCGATGCAACAGAAAAAACCAGGGACCCGGACTCCGGCGCACCTAGTTGCTCCGATGCCCAGATCCTTCGTGCCATAAAGATTTAGTATTTTACTGCTTGGCTGCTCGGATGTGTGGACCAAAGTTGTCTCCACAAACTGCTGACGCGGTGCCAAATAATTTTCTAATGGCACCGCTGATGAGATGGCAACATTTTAAGATACTAGATACAAACCGTGACACTGTCTTAGGATGCGTTTGGTTGAAGGTGTGGTATGAACGGGTTGGGACCATGACAGTGTTTGAATCACATCTAACAAATGATTTGTAACAACAAAAGTGGGGCTAACCTTCTCTGCACATGCCAGGAACTCCCTCCCACTATCCACGGATTCAAACGCAACTAGCTTGACGCATGGAGATTGATGGTGACAACAAGCAGACATATCTTCAGCCACCCCGCTCTATTCGTTGCAACTGATGGTCCTAGGGATCTATAAGAGGAAGAAATGACTCAAAACGATCACCGGGTTAAAATCCTTCATTCCAAGTCATAGCCCGAGAGAGAGAAGAGAGGCATACCCGGGTGGTGAAGGAGTCGTCATCGTCGGAGGAACCGCTAGAGATGTCATTGAAGAAGACCATGGCGACCCCGGCGGTAGGATGCGAGACGGCGAGAGCGAGGAAGCAAGCGAGGAAGTGGCCATAGCTTAGGAAGGAAGGCAAGAAGGAAGGAGGAAATAGGGGAAATGTGACTTGTGGTCAAGGAGAAAAGGGGGTGGGGGAGGGGCGGGGTAGATATTTCGACAGTAGGCCAAAAATCTCAAAATGTGGAGGGAAACTTTGCGTGCCGGCCTATGCATCGCCAGTGCGAGATGAGACGTCGATGATTTGTCCTGGCGACATGCCGCCTTTGGTGGACTCCGCATCCCCCCTACTGATGTCGACCGCGTCCTCGTCCTCGGCGCCTCCCTCAAGGTTGTAGTACTTGTAGTAGTGGCTGCGCCACAGCTCGCATTGGTACTCCACCACCGACTCCTTGATGGACAGACTCTTCTCTACCTCGACCTTGACCACGCGCAACTCCTCCTCCCGGCGCTCCTTGATCTCTGCCGCCTCCTGCATCTCCAGCCCCCGCTCGGCGATCTCATGAGGTAGCAGGTGCTCCATGGCCACCGCCGCCTTTTCGGATGTGGGTTGCATGCTAGATTCTGAGGTGGCCTGGAATATCTTGGCGTGTGCCTCTCGATCTTGGCGTGGATGGCCTCGACCCGGCCCAGGGCGACATCGGCGGCACGGACGGCAGCTCGAGCGCTCTCGGCGTTTGTAGCCGCCGTCACAGCAGCAACCAAAGCCGTCTCGACTGCTGGAGCTGCCCTGTCGGCTGCCATAGATGCCCTCTCGGTGGATGTGGCCGCAATCAATGCAGTTGCGGCAGCACTCTGGGCGCAGGCGGCGGTGCCCGGGGAGTACGCGGCCACCATACGGGCCTTCGTGAAGCATTTCCACGACGTCAACTTTGCAAGAAGGGGTTGCGGGAATGGGGATCGAGATCCGTGGATTCGGGCGTTGCCGGCACTGGAGCAGATGAGCTGGTAAAGCTTAAGGATGAAGACTTAAATAGACCCACGAATTTTCATCGCAAACGGTTCCTACAAAAAACTGTGTGATATGTTGTTGATATTTTTTATTAGCTGTGAAAGACGAATTTGGATTAAAGTGGCAATAGATGATGGTTTAAATGTACGAGGAAATTTGTAGTACTAATACAACTGTCATGTCAAATTTTGGAAAATTTCAGGGGCCATTTGACCTTTTAAGACATTTAATTGATTTTCTAGCCATTTAATGACCATAATTCAAATTTGAACTACATGTACAAGCAACAGCTAACCATGATGGTTTGAAAAGTCATATATTTGTGTACTTGTGTGCGGGTTAATTCCATGTGCAGTAAATTGGATGGAATTTTCAAACATATTGGTCTCACGGCTATGACACAATTAAGCATGGACTGCCATGACATTTAAATTCCAAAACAATTAAAAAAAATCAGAAACACATGAAACCTTGCTTGATGTAATGTCATGCCACCAAGATGATCTGGTAATTTTTTTTGGCATGTTTGAAGGAAGTTTGGACACACACCGCTCACAAACCGAAGCAACTCACTAGAAGGCTCGTGGTTCCGAGAGGGAACAATGCATGTTTGATGACGAACGGGCGATAGCTTCCTCTTACGGGCTTCAAAAAATTTCCACATTTAACATGCACTAATACAATGTCATGTCAAATTTTGGAAAATTTCAGGGGTCATTTGACCCTTTTTAAAACATTTAAGTGATTATCTAGCCATCTAATGACCGTAATCCAAATTTGAACTACATCTACATGCGACGGCTAATCATAACAATTTGAAAAATCATATTTGTGTACTTGTGTGCGAGTTAATTCCATGTGCAGTAAATTGGAAGGAATTTTCAAACATATTGGTCTCATGCCCTGGACACATGCATGGAGTGCCATGGCATTTAAATTCCAAAAAAAAGATCAGAAACACATGAAACCTTGCTTGATGTAATGTCATGCCACCAAGATCATGTGGTAAAAAATGGCATGTTTGACGAAAGTTTGGACACACACCCCTAACAAACCGGAGCAACTCACTAGAAGGCTTGTGGTTCCGAGAGGGAACAATGCATGTTTGATGACGAACTTGAGATAGCTTCCTCTTACGTCCTTATAATTTTTTCTATGTTTAACGTGCAATAATACAACTGTCATGTGAAAATTTGGAAAATTCTAGGAGTCATTTGACCTTTTAAAGACATTTAAGTGATTTTCTAGCCATTTAATGACCATAATTCAAATTTGAACTACATCTACATGCAACAGCTAACCATAACGGTTTGAAAAATCATATTTGTGTACCTGTGTGCGAATTAGTTCCATGTGCAGTAAATTAGAAGGAATTTTCAAACATATTGGTGTCACTGCATGGACACATGCATGGAGTGCAATGGCATTTTAATTCCAATTTTTTTTAAATGATTAGAAAAACATGACACCTTGCTTGATGTAATGTCATGCCACCAAGATGATGTGGTAAAAAAATTGGCCTGTTTGATGAAACTTTGGACACACACCCCTCACAAACCGGAGCAACTCACTAGAAGGCTCATGGTTCCGAGAGGGAACAATGCATGTTTGATGACGAAGGGAGATAGCTTCCTCTTACGGCCTTCAATTTTTTTCTACATTTAACGTGCACTAATACAACTATCATGTGAAAATTTGAAAAAAAATTCTAGGGGTCATTTGACCATTTAAAGACATTTAAGAGATTTTCTAGCCATTTAATGACCGTAATTCAAATTTGAACTACTTCTACATGCAACGGCTAACCATAATGGTTTGAAAAATCATATTTGTGTACTTGTGTGCGAGTTAGTTCCATGTGCAGTAAATTAGAAGGAATTTTCAAACATATTGGTGTCACGGCATGGACACATGCATGGATTGCCATGGTATTTTAATTCCAAAAAATTAAAAAATGATCACAAAAACATGAAACCTTGCTTGGTATAATGTCATTCCACCAAGATGATGTGGTAAAAAAATTGGCATGTTTGACGAAAGTTTGGACACACACCCCTCACAAACCGTAGCAACTCACTAGAAGTCTCGTATTTCCTAGAGGGAACAATGTATGTTTGATGACGAACATGAGATAGCTTTCTCTTATGGTCTTCAATTTTTTTCTACATTTAACGTGCACTAATACAACTGTCATGTGAAAATATGACAAATCTTGGCGGTCATTTGACCTTTTAAAGACATTTAAGTGGTTTTCTAGCCATTTAATGACCGTAATTCAAATTTGAACTACATCTACATGCAACGGCTAAGCATAACGGTTTGAAAAATCATATTTTTGTGTACTTGTGTGCGAGTTAATTCCATGCGCAGTAAATTGGAAGGAATTTTCAAACATATTGGTGTCATGGTCTGGACACACATGCATGGAGCGCCATGTCATTCAAATTCCAAAAAATAAAAAAATGATTAGAAACAAATGAAACCTTGCTTGACATAATGTCATGCCACCAATATGACGTGGTAAAATAATTGGCCTGTTTGACAAAAGTTTGGACACACACCCCTCACAAACCAGAGCAACTCACTAGAAGACTCGTGGTTTCGAGAGGGAACAAGGCATGTTTGATGACGAATGGGCGATAGTTTCCTCTTATGGGCTTCAAAAAAATTCTACAGTTAACGTGCACTAATACAACAGTCATGTCAAAATTTAGAAAATTTCAGGGGTCATTTGACCTTTTTAAGACATTTAAGTGACTCTCTAGCCATTTAATGACCGTAATCCAAATTTGAACTACATCTACATGCAACGGCTTACCATAATGGTTTGAAAAAATATTTGTGTACTGATGTGCGAGTTAATTCCATGTGCTATAAATTGGAACGAATTTTCAAAGATATTGGTGTCACGTCTTGGACACATGCATGGAGTGCCATGGCATTTAAATTCTAAAAAATTTAAAAAATCATCAGACGATGTAAATATCTGGTGTTCAAAAAAAAATGTAAAGATCTAGCAAGACAACTGGCCTCACATGATTGGCACTCTATTTCACGCCTCGAGGTTTGGAAGGTGAGTGGCGCGGGTTATTAGTCAGACATGGTTCTGTATTGGAAACCATCGGCTATTAAGTTCACATACATATTTTGCTGCGGGAATCGTGTGTAATTCAAACTACAGTACTCGTAAATTCCAGCGACCGGCGTGTGTACTGTTCCCGTCGATCTAGATTTCGGCCGCCAATAAATACTACCTTGCACACGTCGTCCCGCCTGCATTCTCATCTACATCCGCCCATTTCTCGCCCTCTCTCTCTCTCTCTCTCTTTCTCTCTCTTAAATATCTGCCATGGTGCCGCTGATCTGCCCACGCGCCGACGAGGAGTCGCTGCCACCTGAGGACGCTCAGTCGAAGAGCAGCGACGAGGAGGACCCCTACACGCTGCCGGACGAGGTTGCGCCAGACCCTCCAACTATGGATTGGTTTTCGGGCCAGTACAATCTTTGTTTGTGGAAGTCGCTGCCGCTGGCTGAGAAAGCCAGGAAAGTGGCGTTCAAGAAGGAGATGGTGGAGGAGGAAGCCAAGTACCAGGCGGCCTGTGAAGCCCGTGATGCCGCTTGGAAAAAGGATGTGGTGGAGCTTTGGTGGCGGGCGTGTCGTCATGTGGAGGATGTGTACGAAGACGGGTACTTCGCGAGGAGGGTCAAAGGCGCTAGGCTACTCATCGCTATGTGGAGGTGGGCCAATAAGCTCCAGCGTGCCACCGACGAGGAGCTCCGGTGTGCACCCAAGGAAATGCCAAGATCGTTCCCGCTCGTCCGCCAGCAAGAGGCAGATCAGTACGTCAAGCGCTGCAAGGTGGAGTAGGCGGAGTACTGCCTCCGTGCTGGGAAGACGTCGTGCACCAGGGAGCTACTGGCAAGGGGCTGCTGGAATACTGCCCCCGGGAGGGATTATTAGTTTTAGTATTGTCAATTTTCAGTTTTATGCATTGTACCTAGTAGTTAAGTATCATCACGTATATGTGATGATATTATATGTATTTTGTGATGAACTAATGAACAATTAATATATACATTATGAATTCCATTTTATATCTGGTTTTGTATACTAATTTGTATCTTGCTGTTATCATCCACATATACAGAATGGAAAGCATATATACACACATTGAAACAGAACATATAAGAATGGAAAACAGAGTACACACATTGAAATAGAGCAATATTATGATTGCTGTGAATACATATCGATCCATGTCGAAATGACTCAACAAAATAAAACATGTCTATGAGACCATGACCAACAGCCCTTTCCTATGGCAGCTCTTGGCTCTGCCTGAACTCGTGCAGGCGTTCGTCCAAGCGGTCGACACGCTCGTGGTACATCTGGAGCACGATCTCGAGCTCCAAGTTGGCTATTTCATTGGAGATCACCAGCTCGAGGATGCGACGGCCATGTTCCTCTACTATGCCCATGTGGACACCTAGGCCAAGGAGGCGGTGAAGCCTAGCGACCAGCGCGTTGGCATCGTGCGAGCTGCGGACAAGGCGAATGGTGCGACCCATGCGAATGGTGCGGCGGGCATCCGGTGCAAGTACGGCGCGGCCGACCTCTGGGCAAGTACGACACAGAGGGCCTCTGCCCACTCTTGGTGAGGAATGAGGGTACTGACGAGATGTGTACCCAGCTGCGACACCCAGTCGACAGCAGGCAAGCGCTGATGGATCCGCTATTTCTGTGCGGCGTGCCGCGCCTCTTGCTCTACGGCGCTCCAACGATGTCGCTATGAGGCGAGCCGCATCGTATCGGCACAGACACGCCTAGCTTACTCTGTGGCGCGCCATCGATCATGTTGTGCGGCGAGATGCAACCTCTCGGCGCTGACATGCCTTTCTTGATCCGCGGTGCTGAAGCGCCATGCGCCAAGGGTCTGCTCAACTCTAGCGATGACATGCATCATGGCGTCATCCATCGCATTGCCGGGGAGCGCCTCAGCCTCGACAGGCCGTGGCGCCTTCTTGTTTTCCTCATCGACGAGGTTGATGGCAAAGGCAACGCTTTGTTGGGTTGGCATACTTAGAAAAGGTGGATGTGCTACAAGTTGCACTTGTTGCCTCCATGCACCGTGCGCTGCCTAGGTTTATGCACAATATCGATGGGTGGCAGGAAATCGGTGAGGAAATGGCGGGAAACGGTGGTGTGTTCATAAAATGCCATCAATTAATGGAAACTTAGCATAGAAGGAGCATCGATCTAGCACAAGAAGTAGATGATGATCAGATGATCATTTATCCTAGTTAATTATGCATGTAATAGTTTACTTTGGTGTGTGGAAATGCCATGTGTGTCCTAGCCACCTATGTAATTGGATGTTTGCTTCGTATTACACATATCTTGTTTATGTGAAACGTTTCTGTTCTGTTGGCTCAACACAAACAGTTTATCGGAATGAACTGTATGCCCTCCATTGCACACACCTTGATCTGGCTGAACCATTTCTGTTGCGTTGCCTAATCGAAAACAGTACATCCGAGTGAATCGTATGTCGTATATCGCACACACCTCGATCTGGCTGACCGTTTCTTTTGTGTTGCCTAATCACGAATAGTTCTGTATGCCGTATATCACACACACCTTCATATGGCTGCCGTTTCTGTTGTTCCGCCTCATGAAAACATTTTATTTGAGTGAATTGTATGTCATATATCACACACGCCTTCATCTGGCTGCCCATTTATTTTGTTCTGCCTCATCGCAAACAGTTAATTGAACTGAACTGTATGCCCCGCATTACACACGCAACTAAAATCTGAACCGTGTTTGATGTATCCTTCATCGCAAATGTTTTGCATCTTTTTTGACGGTTTTTTTACATCACCGTTTATGATTAATGCATCGCACATAGTTTCGTCAAAGGGTCTCTGATCATAGTGTCGTGTTAGCAGCATCCTGCAGTAGTGACGGTCCTGATAACCCACAAGTATAGGGGATCACAACAATTTTCGAGGGTAGAGTATTGAACCCAAATTTATTGATTTGACACAAGGGGAGCCAAAGAATAATTGCAAGTATTAACAGCTGAGTTGTCAATTCAATCACACCTGGAGATTAATTATCAACAGCAATATGATCAGTAGCAAAGTAATATGATAGTTTTGATAGTAGAGGTAACGGTAGAAATAATGATAACAGTGATAGCAATGATTTTGTAGCAAGTGCAACAGTAGCAACAGTAGTAGTAATAGCAAAAACAATATGTGAAAAAATCGTAAGCATTGGATCGGTGGATTCATTGGATGATATTCATCATATAGCAGTCATAACCTATGGCGATACAAAACTAGCTCCAGTTCAAACATAATGTAGGCATGTACTCCGTAAATTACCATACGTGCTTATGGAAAGATGATATGGACATGGTTATGGTTGGTTATAAATTTGTGCTCCATGGAAACATTTGCTGGAAGGAACTCCTAAGTTGAACAAAACATCATGTTTGCATTATCCATAAGATAGCAAAGCTGAAAACTAAAATACTCCATAACATGAAACCTTTGCGTTATGATTTGGTATTGCCCTGCCTTCTTTTATGTGATGACCAGGTAGAGTCGAGGACGACTCCTTTTCAAGAGAGGGGGGATTGTCGGTGTCAAAACCGGCGGATCTCGGGTAGGGGGTCCCGAACTGTGCGTCTAGGCCGGATGGTAACAGGAGGCAAGGAACACGATGTTTTACCCAGGTTCGGGCCCTCTTGATGGAGGTAAAACCCTACGTCCTGCTTGATTAATATTGATGATATGGGTAGTACAAGAGTAGATCTACCACGAGATCAAGGAGGCTAAACCCTAGAAGCTAGCCTATGGTATGATTGTTGTATATATTGTATATCTATCGACTAGCCTGGCCTCGGTTTATATAATGCACCGGAGGCCTAGGATAACAAGAGTCCTAGCCGAATACGCTGGTGGGGAGAAGTCCTTGTCTTGATCGCCAAGTCTTGTGGAATCTTCCTTGTATGCGGTAGCCGTCCAAACTGGCCCATGAGTATACGGCCACGGGGGTCCTCGGCCCAATCTAATAGATCGGGAGACGACGTGGTGAGTACCCCCTAGTCCAGGACACCGTCAGTAGCCCCCTGAACTGGTCTTCAAGTTAGGGACGCTCCTCGATTCTTCCGAACTGTTCTTCATCTTCGGTTGTCGGTCTTGAAAACTGGTTCAACAAATCTTCTCATCTTCGATCTTGAGGATCGCCGAAATGCGTTCGACGAGTTTATACGCCGGGTATCCAAGGAGCCCCTTTAAGTTTCCGGCCTTTATCAATGCCTTATTATTTTTAAGCCACACCTCGGGTTTGAAGTTGTTCCCGGGAGGCAGTGTCCTCTTGCGTCCGAGCTCTAACGCCGGACTGTATTCGAGGTATGTTTTGCAGCCGAGCACCAATGCCGGACCGCTTCCCAGCTCTAACGCCGGAATGTATCCGAGCTCCAACGCCGGACTATGTATCCGAGCTCCAACGCCGGACTGTATCCGAGCTCCAATGCTAGACTATATCCGAGGTGTCATATCACCTTGGTTCAAAAAAGTTTGACGGAGTTTGGCCGAGCTTAATGCCGGAAATGCCCTCTATGGAGCCAGCCACTAGCGCCCGAGTTTTATGCCAGACTGCTTCCGAGGTGGTGCACCACCCCGAATGTGGGCCGATTTTTTGTCAATATTTTTTATTGGTGCAATTTATTCTCTACCGAGATATATAGCCAGTAGCTCTCAAGGTGTGTATCGGTCTAAAACCCGAGATGCACATGAAGGATGACATAAGACCGCTGATCCCAGTAGCCGCTGAGACTCAGGTTGATTTGCAAAATCGGCCTGAGGATCAAGTCCTAGCTCGGCGGAATACTTCGGGACACAAAAGCGGCGTGCTCAGTCCTCAAGACTCAGGTTGGGTGCGGCCGACCAACCTGAGGATCAAAATCTCCTCGGAAACTATATTGCACATAAAATTTTCTGCATTGGACAAGCAATGCAGTAGCCCCCGAGACACTGGTCGGGTGGCAACACCAGATCATGGGATCGATGTGCCCCTTTAATATTTGTAAATAATAAGCCTGAAGCCCAGTAGCCCCCGAGCCTTAATGCGGGCACGGGTGGCCGAATTAAGGATCAATATCCATAGTAAAATCACAAATTATGTGTAATGACTCTATGTATCCAAGTACTTTACGTCATTAATGCTCGGATCCGCATCGTACAAAACTTTGTTGACCGACCATCGGCTTCCACCTCCTCGGCCAGTAGCCGAGGAGTGTTTGTCCTACTTTATAAAGCCTTTGAGGGCAAAGATTTACAACGAACAAGGCAATCTGGCCATACGGTTTTATAAACAAAGGTACGCAGAGAGTTATATTACTGTTTAACAAAAGAAATGTCTTCCAAAGAAAATAGTCCCGCTATCGGTTCCTTTCTTTGGGTTGTCATGCTAAGCATGATCATTAAACCTCAGCTCTAATGTAAGAGCAAAATATTGAGGATTTAGTTTGGGAGGCCAGTTAATAGCCCCCGGTAGTGTTCGGCGACAGTCGGGGTCAAGCCGTAAACACTTCGGCCAATGTTATGAACGGCCCATCATTTAACATAGTCATCGGATCGCTGACCAGTTTACGCTTATTGTGAAAGTCAGTTTTCGGCTTTCTCCACTGAGGTGCTTAATCATGTGAGATGGAAGCACAATCGCAGTGGTTCTCCCTTTGCACGCCTAGCCGAACAAAACAGAACGTAGGAAGCAAGTGCAGCAGCCGGGCAACCCAACTATTGACCGAAGACACAATTCGAAACCGATGCATATATAGCAATATCTGAGAATGTTTTTGCCGAATCCCTAAAGGTGTCCGGCGTTGCACTGCGAGACTAATGCTGGAAAAGCACAAATAGTTTAAAAGTGCCAAAAAGCTTGGAAAACCAAGAAACGTCAATAAAAACATGACGTCCGAATAAGATCAAGTGTTCGGTGCCAATCCGAAAATTGGTCTTAGAAAAAAGAAGTGCTTCTGTCGTCCTTTAACATGACACATCCTATCTCAAGACTTCAAGCGGGTCAGCCTACGGCTTCAACCTCCTATCCCGAGGGCGGAGTACTTCTCATTAGGCCAGTTTAGCAAACTAAACTCTAGCAGCTTTGAGAGAGAAATTAGGCTCCCCGGCTAGTGACCGCACACTCGCATCGAAAAAAGGAGTGATAAATAATAATAATAGAACTTTGCAACGACTGAGAAGAAGAACACTTATTATAAAACGGCTCAAATAAACTTAAGAGCCCCCAAGTGACTTGGGTAGAAGAATGATTGCATGTACCGAAGTACTTATATCATATCTATGTTCAACCGAACTTTAAACGCGTCTTAACCGACCGTCGGCTTCTCCCTCTTCGGTTAAGGACCGAAAAGTGTTATGTACTCCATCGGTCGAGAATATCGACGGTGTTTCCAATAACCAGGCAATCAGGCCATAAGGCTGTAACAGACAAAGCGCGCTCAGGGAACTTATGCTATATTACTGCGAAGAGTAAGAAGCATCTTCGAAGAAAATAGTACCCCCACCGATACCTTTCTTCGGTGCTCATTGTTATTATGAGACTTGTGCAATAGATTTTTTGTACTCATGAGTTCCGTTGTGTGCCAACCATCATTGAATAACTATAAGAGCGCTAGCTTTCGGCTTCACCCAGCTGAGGTCCGGCTCGGGTGACCCAATCGTGACAATCGCAGAGGTGCTCCCTTGACTCCCTAGACGAACAATCGGGAACGTAGGGGTAAACACAGGAGCGAGGCAACCCAGCTTGGAAATCGCTTAAGTCAATGTGGTGCATATTGTGGCGTAATACACGAACAAGGAACGAAGTCGTACAAGTATAATCATATGCAACAGGAAAAGCTTCATAAAGGAAGCCCCCAAGTAAACGGGGTATTTGAATTTATGCGTCACAAACAAAGTTTGGACAAGGAATTTTTTTAGAAGTGACTTTTTTCCAAAAAAGAATAATGCTTGGTCGAACTGAACGCAAGTTAGAAATTAAAGCTTTGAGCATGAAAGCGACTTAGCTGGTTAATGTGTTCGGTATTGATGACGCGGTCCGAGCTTGATGCGGGGCAAGGTTCCATCCCTCAAGCCGGTCCCGAGGTGGCGGAGCGGAGAGCTTGACACGCCGAAGTGGTGACATAGCATGATTAATGCAGACCGGCAGAGTGATGCTGAAGTCCCCGGATCATTTTCCTATACACAAAAAATAGTGCAAACCGGAGATAATAGTAATAATGATAATTAAAAAAAAATCGTTGCATCATAAATAATTTATGCAAAGTGAGTAATAAAAGAAATATGGACTGGCGCCAAAGTCAAGTCGATGCAGGGCGTCGGCGTGATGCGGTAAAGGCGTGGCAAAGCCTGAATTCGCAGGTCGGTCCGAGCTTCGAGTGCGGCGTTCGCCGGACTATGTACGGAAACTGACCGAACCACCATGTGACTGTCGTTAATGCAGCCACCATTTGATAGACCTGGTTTATTTGTTGTAGCAATCCGAAGGAAGGTGATTCCTAAAATTGGGACCCGCTCCGCACACCCATTGCCTGATGGGCGATAAAATGACGGCATGGCAATGCTGGTAAAGATTGACTCGCCGAGGCAAAGCCCTCGGCCCAGCTAACGTGACGGAGCTGGTCGGCTAGTGATGCCGAAGTGTCCGGAGTAGGTTGATGAAGAGATGGCGAAGCCCCCGGTCCATCCGAGATGTCGAAGCCTCGATGTCAGCCGATGAGTCGAAGTAGGTCGGCGTGATGGACACTAGCTTGAAGAAGCAATAGTGCGGCCCTGTCGATGCAGGTCGTGACGTGGTCGATGCCGGCTTGATGAAGCGACCGTGTGGCGATGCCGGTACGCCCGCTCCGTGTAATCCGTGGGGCGGCGATGTTGGGGATGATTTATACTTCGCGATGCCGGGCTCTTGTTCAGCTTGCCGAGATGATGATCCGAAGAAGTTGAGCTCGGCTCAACAAAGTGACGCCGTGTCTAGCGCAGGTCGGCAGCCGTGGAGTAATATTGCCGGACTGGTTTGACACCAGCATGATGTTGAAGATCATGTTCAAAAGATCTTACAGTTAGTGGGATGTGTTCGGGAACAAAACACAGTACCGCATACAAAACTTCCTTCAAAAGGGATGCCCGAAATCCTGTTAATAAAAAAGATGAACTCGGGTCAGATTCGTTTTCGCGCAGAAAATAGATCCGAAAAGTGATGCACTAATCGGAAGGTTCCCGGAGTTTGGGCGGTCGGATCGAGCTGAAATTTTGAGAGGTGGTAGATATAGGAATTCCGCAGCCGATCAACGGTTGGATCTTCCAAAGGACGTCCGAGCTAGAAGCTGGACACCACGCCCTAAACTCATCCAAATTCCCGTCCAGATTTGACAGGGCTCCGGTATATCATGGATTGCCAGAGATTCCTCCATCGGAACTCGACGAAATTTTCCAGGGTTGTTGTAGACTCAATTCCGCACAATTCCACCAAAGCGATCGTCAAAGTGATACTCGAGGAGGTGGTGGTGGCAGATACGAGTTCGCTGTCCAGAAAAACAGCACGGTCGCTTGAGGGCAATGTTGACGTTGAGCCCCCGAGCTCCATAGATGATTCCTCCGTGATCTTGATAGAGATCGGAGTTGATGTTTGATGAAGGCCCTCGTCCGAACATGGTGATTTGAACACGGGGCGCAATTCTTGGTCGAACCAAGGTGACCAGTCGAGCTGGTGACGAAGATGCCGAAGTCGCAGTTGATCTGCAGGCGAGCCATCGATCCTTTTGTCGATCACACAGCGGAACTCTCAATGAAAGCACCAATGTCGGTGTCAAAACCGGCGCATCTCGGGTAGGGGGTCCCGAACTATGCGTCTAGGCCGGATGGTAACAGGAGGCAAGGAACACGATGTTTTACCCAGGTTCGGGCCCTCTTGATGGAGGTAAAACCCTACGTCCTGCTTGATTAATATTGATGATATGGGTAGTACAAGAGTAGATCTACTACGAGATCAAGGAGGCTAAACCCTAGAAGCTAGCCTATGGTATGATTGTTGTATATATTGTATATCTATCGACTAGCCTGGCCTCGGTTTATATAATGCACCGGAGGCCTAGGATAACAAGAGTCCTAGCCGAATACGCCGGTGGGGAGAAGTCCTTGTCTTGATCGCCAAGTCTTGTGGAATCTTCCTTGTATGCGGTAGCCGTCCGAACTGGCCCATGAGTATACGGCCACGGGGGTCCTTGGCCCAATTTAATAGATCGGGAGACGACGTGGTGAGTACCCCCTAGTTCAGGACACCGTCAGGGATGATGAGGACATATCGGTCTTCAAAACAATACCAATCATCTCTGGACAAATTGCACGTTGTGAAAAACAAGTACATGATCAGATGCAACACAATTCAAAGGTGAAAGCTACAAATGAGGATTGCATTTTTTGCATGGATATTATCTACTTCCCTTCTACATATGTTTTGCAGATCAAAGAGAGTCGAGGACGACTCTTCATCAAGGGAGGGAGGATGACGAGCACATGGGTACATCATACATCACATTTTAGAGAAGTGCACAATTTAGTTGGAAAGAATTACTAAGCCGAATCAAGCAAACACATGGCCAGGTGAACGCTAACTTTAAGTTCATACCACAATCATGAACTTAGGTAACTTTCATCTCCATTGTTGTTGGTTGAACTTAGGTATCACATGGAAGAAATCCAACAACCTATGAGCTTTTGGAGCAACCGCTTTGGAGGAAAAAGTTTGGAGAAAACAAGTTTCAAGTGAAGCTGATGCTGTCAGATTTTACCTCTGATGTTTCTTTGTACCACACCCATATGATGGAGATACGGGGCCATAGGGGTACATCACCAGAAGCTCCATCAAATTATCTTTTCAATGCAAAAAACCTCACATCATTTGGAGTTGTGAGTCAAAAGTTCTAGTCATTATCGTGGAAGGTGTCCAGGCTGTTAAGACTTCGCGAATTTCCGAGGAGCTCTGCAACAACTCCCAAAGTTGACTGCTTATTCACCCAAGGAAGCCATGCAAACCTGCTTACTTTTGAAACCATTTTCACACCTAGCTAAGGGGGGTTGTCCCTGCTATAAAACCCCATCTCCCCCATCCTCTAGGAAACCTTTTGTCAAACCATTCAGCTACAAGCTTATGCAGCAAGACTGCTAGAGAGATCCGAGAGATCTTGCTACCTTTGCTCTTGTGAGTTCATTCGGATTCACGAGAAGGAGCCTCTGGTTCCCCCTAGTTCATGTTCTACGGTTCCGGCCGTTTTGTGTGGATTAGTCCCGGTTTGTGGTTCTACGATTGTTCGGACAATGGGTTGGAGTTCTTGTAGCTTCGGTCAGCCATCGCCAACGTACGGGTTGCATCCAACCTCAGAAGGTATAAAGCTAGTTATCCCGGCTGCTTGCAGCTAGTTATCCCTCCCGATTCGATCCTACGACGTGAAGATCGGGCCACCCTCGGGCATGAACTCGTTCAAAGGGTTCCCGCCTATCATCTGGCATCAGAGCCTTTGTTGAAATGGTAGGAACTGTTATCCAACTTTATCTTGCTATCATCCCTTTAGATCGAGTCTTTTTCATGCTATATTTTCTGTCCTAGAAGTCCAAAGCCCCACCAAAAATAAATCCAAGCCTTGTTGGTGCTGAGATCTTGTTGTTGCATACCTTGCATGTTCTTCATCTTTTAGATCTGCACCAAGTTCATCTTCATAATTGCTTTCAGATTTGGTTGTTGTGCTCTGGAAAAAGAGAGGAAAAAAAGAGTGGAAAAAAGACAAGAGAGAAAAATAAAGTCTTGTGTAAGATCCAAAAGTTTTAGCTTGATAGAAAAAATTTCAGAAGCTTGTGTGTTGTGTTTTTCAATCTTGGTGCAAAGGTGCAGCAGATCCATCCACATATTTTTTTTGGTTTGCATCAACTTGATTTCAGCACAAGCCCCTTTTTGTTTAGCCCACCGAGCTCCAGCAAAAACCGAAGCTAGTTCTTTGATCCCTGTCTTTCAATCGCTTTAACACATCCGGGAGAAGCATAATCTGATGTGAACTCATAAGAACTTTGGTGAGTAAGAGGTGAGGTTGTGTAATTCCACAAAAAATATCCTATTCCACTTTTAGCCCTACTAACATGGCAGAATCTACACCAAGTGTGCGTCGAAAGAATCATGGAGAAGGAAATTTTTTGGCCACCCGCGCTGATGTGCAACAACTCGAGAACAACATACTACGAGCCATGGAGAGGATGCTTCACGAGCATCTTCCAACAAGTGGTGATAGGGTTCGACACCGACAATACCCTGTTGCTCATGAAGTGCAGCAAACAAGACATGCTCGAGAGCATGATGTTGCTGCTCGTGGGTGTGTCACTAGTACTCATGAAGTGCAACAAAGAGGACATGCTCGAGGGCATGTTATTTCTTCTCGTGGGCGTGATAGTGCTGCACTTGAAGTGCAACAAGGATGTCATGCTCGAGGGAGAAGTTGTGGCACCCGTCAGCACAACGACGACCCACCGCAAAGCATGACCGTGGTTGACGGAGCGGCCCCGGTGATTCATAGCCCATCTTCACCTAAGAAGCTCACTCCTAATGTTGGCATCTAGACCACCACTAATGTTCCAACATCCAAGAAACATGTTCCACAAATTCCATGTGAGGAAGGGAGTCCACAATCCAAAATCCCACAACTTGAGAGTGATAAGAAAAGCAAGCTGAGTGACTCCACCAAAAGTGAGGAAGAGTGTCCACTTTCAAAAATCCAACCACTTGAGAGTGAAAAGAAAAATGAGTTGAGTGACTCCACAAAATGTGAGGATCAGATTGTTCATCATGAGATTAGAGAAATGAAAGATCTCCACCTAGATATACCACCACACATTCAGCAAGAGAGGATGAATGACTTGTTTGAGTCCACAAAATGTGAGATTGAGATCATTCCACACCACATTAGGGAGATGAGTGAACCACAACATAATATACCACATCATCCAAGAGAGAGGATTAGTGAGTTGTGTGTGTCCACCAAACATGAGCTTGAGGTGTTTCCCCATAATATGAAAGAAATGAGCGATCCACCAAATGAAAAGAGAGAGGAGTATTCAATCACTAACCTTTCACAAAATACTCTTTCTTTACAATATGTGCAGATGCAAAAGTCATACCTATTAGCTCTCTTGCAACGATGGAAGGACGAGATCCAAGAACAAATATGGAGGACATGCAGTACCACTACACAAGATGCATGTGTGAAGATTGATTTTCAAAAAGGCATTCAAGTAATCAATGAGGTAAAACAAAAAGGATCTTCCATTTTGATGAAGCCAGAGGTATGCACTTATGAGTTTTTGAAGCAATGGTGTGATAAGATTAGACAAAAATTGTTTCGTACATCATCCATCCAGCAATATGATTTTGTTAATCTTGAAGAGGCTACTAAAGATCCAATAAAACTGAATGTTGCACATGCTTATTCATCATTTTCTTTTCCTAGTCATTTTGTATTGTCCTCGTGCTATAATTTTTTAGACCAAATGAAGTCGAGGACGACTTTTCTCCAAGAGAGGGAGGATGATATGGACATGGTTATGGTTGGTTATAAATTTGTGCTCCATGGAAACATTTGCTGGAAGGAACTCCTAAGTCGAACAAAACATCATGTTTGCATTATCCATAAGATAGCAAAGCTGAAAACTAAAATACTCCATAACATGAAACCTTTGCGTTATGATTTGGTATTGCCCTGCCTTCTTTTATGTGATGACCAGGTAGAGTCGAGGACGACTCCTTTTCAAGAGAGGGGGGATGATGAGGACATATCGGTCTTCAAAACAATACCAATCATCTCTGGACAAATTGCACGTTGTGAAAAACAAGTACATGATCAGATGCAACACAATTCAAAGGTGAAAGCTACAAATGAGGATTGCATTATTTCTTTGCATGGATATTATCTACTTCCCTTCTACATATGTTTTGCAGATCAAAGAGAGTCGAGGACGACTCTTCATCAAGGGAGGGAGGATGATGAGCACATGGGTACATCATACATGACATTTCAGAGAAGTGCACAATTTAGTTGGAAAGAATTACTAAGCCGAATCAAGCAAACACATGGCCAGGTGAACGCTAACTTAAGTTCATACCACAATCATGAACACATGGCTGCACTTTCATCTCCATTGTTGTTGGTTGAACTTAGGTATCACATGGAAGAAATCCAACAACCTATGAGCTTTTGGAGCAACCGCTTTGGAGGAAAAAGTTTGGAGAAAACAAGTTTCAAGTGAAGTTGATGTTGTCAGATTTTACCTCTGATGTTTCTTTGTGCCACACCCATATGGTGGAGAGACGGGGCCATAGGTGTAACGCCCACGATGCGGCTATATCTCCCACGTGTCGAAGGACGACTTAGAGGCATAACCGCATTGTAAGCAATGTCGCAAGTGGGGTAATCTTCACACAACCCATGTACTGAATAAAGGAAAGAGATACATAGTTGGCTTACAATCGCCACGTCACACAATGCATAAATAACATTACATTCATCCAGATACAATCAAGGTCCGACTACGGAACCAAAATAAAGACAACCCCAAATGCAACAAAATCCCCGATCGCCCCAACTGGGCTCCACTACTGATCGTCTGGAAAGGAAACGTAGTATCGTCCTAAGTCCTCATCGAACTCCCACTTGAGCTCAGTCGAATCTCCTGGAGCGGTATCATCGGTCCCTGCATCTGGTTTTGGAAGTAATCTGTGAGTCATGGGGACTCATCAATCTCACGCCCTCGCGATCAAGACTATTTAAGCTTATAGGTAAGGAAAAGGTATGAGGTGGAGCTGCAGCAAGCACTAGCATATATGGTGGCTAACATACGCAAATGAGAGCGAGAAGAGAAGGCAAAGGCGCGGTCGATAAACTATGATCAAGAAGTGATCCTAGAACAACCTACGTTCAAGCATAACACGAGACCGTGTTCTCTTCCCGGACTCCGCCGAAAAGAGACCATCACGGCCACACACTCTGTTGATTCATTTTAATTAAGTTAAGTTTCAGGTTTTCTACAACCGGACATTAACAAATTCCCATCTGCCCATAACCGCGGACACGGCTTTCTAAAGTTCAAATCCCTGTAGGGGTGTCCCAACTTAGCCCATCACATGCTCTCACGGTCAACGAAGGATATTCCTTCTCCCAAGACAATCTGATCAGACTCAGAATCCCGGTTACAAGACATCCCGACAATGGTAAAGCTAAACCAGCAAAGCCACCCGAATGTGCCGACAAATCCCGATAGGAGCTGCACATATCTCGTTCTCAGGGCACACCGGATTGTCCAAACTTCCAGTAGGCCAGCCCAGAGTTGCCCCTGGTGGCCACCGGCGGCTGACAAATTGGACCAACACTCAGAGGAGCACTGGCCCGGGGGTTTAAAATAAAGATGACCCTTGAGTCCGTGGAACCCAAGGGAAAAAGAGGCTAGGTGGAAAATGGTAAAACCAATGTTGGGCCATGCTGGAGGAGTTTTATTCAAGGCGAACTGTCAGGGGGTTCCCATTATAACCCAACCGTGTAAGGAACATATCACCGGTATGACGAAAACTAGGGCTGCAAGAGTGGAACAAAACACCAGGCATAAGGCCGCGCCTTCCACCCTTTACCAAGTATATAGATGCATTAAAGTAAACAAGATAATATAATGATATCCCAACAATAAACATGTTCCAATAAGGAACAAACTCCAATCTTCACCTGCAACTAGCAACGCTATAAGAGGGGCTAAGCAAAGTGGTAACATAGCCAAATAACGGTTTGCTAGGACAAGGTGGGTTAGAGGTTTGACATGGCAATATGGGGGGCATGATAAGCAAGTGGTAGGTATTGTAGCATAGGCATAGCAAAAGAGCGAGCATCTAGCAAGCAAAGATAGAAGTGATTTCGAGGGTATGGTCATCTTGCCTGCAAAGTTCTCTGAGTTGACGTTAGCTTGATCCTCGTAAGCGTACCCAACGGGTTCCTCGATCACGTACTCGTCTCCCGGCTCTACCTAAAGCAAGAACAAAAACAAAGGGAACCACAATCAACCACGCGCAATGCACAAACAACATGATGCAAAACAAGGCATGATATGCGGGACGTGATATGCGATGCATATGCATGTTTTGGAAATAAAAGATTGAACCTGGCCTCAACTTGGAAAACCAAGAGTGCCACTGGAAAGATGAGTTGATTTCGGTCGAAATCGATATAAAGATCACCGGAATCGGATGCACAGTTTGCAAATGGCAAGCAAAACAATAATGGCGCAAAGCTGCGATTTACAGCACGAGGCCATCTAAATGCATCAAGAACAACAAGCTACTGCACTCTAACATAACAACAAAGCACATGGCAGTGATCCACTCAAGATGCTTGACAAAAGATGAACAAGGAGCTATGGCAAATTCACTCCATAGCGGGTTCAAACAAGCATGGCAAAAGTGCAAAAGATAACAGGTTACAGACTTAGTGAAAATAACATCATGTCAGGAATTTAACATCAGGAAGCAATATTTAGAGCAAGATAACAACATGCTACAGGAACATATCAAGCAAGGCATGGCATGAAGCTACTCAAAGCGTACAACAAAAATCCCTTACTGATAATAAGCCAAAAGGGATCAGAAAATACAATGGCAACCATGTGAACATAGCAACTTTCGTTAACGGATTCAGACTTAGTAGAAAACTGGAACATGGCAAAACAGATATTAAGTAGGCATGTTTACGAGCTCGATGCACTCACCACAAGGCATTGCATGACAAACTAAGCATAGACCCAGCAAGTAGACATGGCATAGAATCTAAACATGGCAAGAACAACCTCATAGCATGCACGGATCAACTACAACAATCTCGGCAAAAATGCTTAACACGTAAACATTCTGCCAGGAACATTTTATAGCAAAAATAGAGCTCGATTGAGTCAAGCTAGGGTACTCCATAATTGCAAACAAAGACATAGATGGATAGAGCACAACAATATCTACAAAACATCCTTACTGATCATGCTCAAAAGAGGCATGGATCACTCTGTATCAACATGAATATATGGCATAAAAATATTGACAGGGCAAAGTCTTAGAAGATTTCTAAGTCCCTGAAATCAGCAACATTACGAGAGCTACTTTGCATGCTTGTGCTAGTCACCACAGAGATCACAAAAATACATGTCATACTCCCCTGTAAAGATGGCATGTCATACTTCAAAACACATGTAGGGCTCAAGTTCATAGGAGGCACACATTAATCATGGCAAAAATGACAAATGTCCAAACTCTGATAAGAATCTGAAACTAACATTGCATATCACTCTTGCAACAGCATTTAGGGCATCAAGATGAACTCAAATGAACATGGTGCAATGGAATGAAATGAAGTACTCGTCGAGTCGAACAATTTGATATGCTACACGCCCAAAACAGAGCCACGGATGATGAGTTATGATGCAATGAAAAACGCTAAAATTACTGGAAATTAGGGACGAAAGTCAACCCTTAGGGTTTGGATCCAGATCTGGATCAGGGTGTCGCGGAAACCGAGGTTCGTTGTCGTGTCGCCGGAGTTGACGAGGATGACGACTGGAGTTGACGAGGAGGCGGCTGGCCGGAGGCGTCGGGCGAGGTGGCCGGCGCGGCGAGGGGCACGGCGAGGCGACGCGGTCGGCGGCGGGGCGGCGCGGCGAGTGGCGGACGGCGGGAAGGCGGCGACCGGACTTGGCGCGCGGCGGCCGGAGCGGATCGGGGCGCCGGCACGGAGGAGGAAGGCGGGGCGCGGGGCGCGAGCCTCTGGCGGTGGGGCGCCGCACCGGGCCAGGAGGGCCGCAGACGGGCTTCGGCGGGCCCGTGCGGTGGGCGGCGATGTGGGCGCCGGCTCAGGACATGTGGTGGCGGGCGATTGGAGGGGAGCAGCTGCGCGGACGTGTCTGGCCTGGTTCGAACGCGTCCGGCGGCGGAGAGGGAGCGGGGCTAGGGTTCATCTGCGAGATTTTCGGAGGGGGTTCTATATTTTTTAGGTAGAGGGAGCTAGGAGGCTCCAAATTGAGCACGATTTGCGGTCACGCGATCGTGATCGGACGACCTAGATGATGGAAGGGGTTTAGGTGGGTTTTGGGCCACTTTGGAGAGGTGTTGGGCTGCAACACACACGAGGCCTTCTCGGCTCCTCGGTTAACCGTTGGAGTATCAAACGAAGTCCAAATGGCACGAAACTTGACAGGCGGTCTACCGGTAGTAAACCAAGGCCACTTGGCAAGTCTCGGTCCAATCCGAAAACGTTTAACACCCGCACACGAAAAGAGGTAGAAAGGGACACCGGAGGACATAGGAGCGCCGGAATGCAAACCGGACAACGGGGATAATGCCCGGATGCATGAGACGAACACGTATGCAAATACGATGCACATGATGACATGATATGAGATGCATGACATAGAAAAAACAACACGAAGACAAAAACCCGACAACGAGGAAATATCATAACTTAGTGCCGGAAATGGCAAGAGTTGCAATACAATTATGGCAGGTTACATACGGGGTGTTACAACACTCCACCACTACGAAAGGATCTCGTCCCGAGATCTAGAACTGGAAAAACTCCGGGTATTCAGAACGGAGGTGGTCCTCGCATTCCCAGGTGGCTTCATGGTTGGAATGATGTGACCACTTCACTTTCAGGAATTTGATAGACTTGTTGCGAGTCTTGCGCTCAGTTTCTTCAAGAATAGCAACGGGATGCTCATGATAAGACATGTCTTCTTGGAGATCAATCTCTTCGAAGTTGATGGTGCGGTCAGGAGTCTTGAAACACTTGCGGAGTTGAGACACGTGAAACACGTCGTGCACGTTTGCAAAGTTGGATGGAAGCTCAAGTTGATACACAAGATCACCTCTTTTGCCAATGATCTTGAAAGGACCCACGTATCTAGGGGCAAGCTTCCCTTTGAAATCGAAGCGACGAGTACCTTTCATTGGAGAGACACAGAGGTAGACATGGTCTCCGATATCGAAAGCCAAGTCACGATGCTTGCTATCATAGTAACTCTTCTGGCGCGATTGCGCGGCTTTGAGATTTTCATGAATGACTTTGCACATTTCTTCAGCCTTTGTGATCAAGTCATTGCCAAGAAGTTGACGTTCACCAATCTGTGCCCAGTTAAGAGGAGTACGACACTTCCTGCCATAGAGAATCTCGAATGGGGCCTTGCCCGAACTCGCTTGAAAGCTGTTGTTGTAGGAGAACTCGACATATGGAAGACAATCTTCCCACTTCATACCGACACATGCCCTGAGCATATCTTCAAGAATCTGATTGACTCGCTCGACTTGGCCACTAGTTTGAGGATGAAAAGCTGTGCTGAAGCGAATGTTGGTGCCCATGGCCTTCTGAAAAGAATCCCAAAACTTGGAGGTGAAGATGCTGCCACGATCTGAAGATATCAACTACGGAATGCCATGCAAGGAGACAATCCTGGAGGTATATAACTCTGCCAACTGAGCTGCTGTGATAGATTCTTTGATAGGCAGAAAATGAGCCACTTTAGTGAGCTTGTCGATGACAACAAAGATAGTATCATTGCCACGCTTGGACTTAGGAAATCCAGTCACGAAGTCCATCTCAATATGATCAAACTTCCATTCTGGAATGGCAAGAGGTTGGAGGAGACCAGCTGGTCGTTGGTGTTCTGCTTTCACTCTTCTGCAGACATCACATTCATTCACGAACTGAGCAATCTCGCGCTTCATTCGAGTCCACCAATACGACTGCTTGAGGTCCTAGTACATCTTTGTACTTCCAGGGTGAATAGAGAGGAGTGAATTGTGAGCTTCGTTCATAATGACTTTACGAAGGTCACCTTTAGGAACAATAATGCGATCCTCGAAGAATAGAGTATCCTTGTCATCAAGACGATAGCATTTGTACTTGGGTTGACTCTTGGCAATCCCAATCTTCACCTTCTTCACCATAGCATCAAGAAGTTGAGCCTCACGAATCTGATCTTCCACAGTAGGAGAGACTTGGAGGTTGGCAAGTAATCCTTGAGGAACAACTTGGAGATTAAGTTTGCGGAAAGCTTCATAGAGCTCTGGTTGGTAGGGCTTGATAATCAAACTGTTGCAGTAAACCTTTCTGCTCAATGCGTCAGCAATTACATTGGCCTTGCCTGGAGTATATTCGATACTCGGATTATACTCTTGAATCATTTCGACCCAACGAGTCTGCCTGAGGTTGAGGTTAGGCTAAGTGAAGATGTACTTGAGACTCTTATGATCAGTGAAGATGTCCACTTTTCTTCCCAATAAGAGATGTCTCCATGTTAAAAGAGCATGAACAACTGCCGCGAACTCGAGGTCATGAGTGGGGTAGTTCTTTTCGTTGGGCTTCAACTGGTGAGAGGTATATGCCACAACTTTCTTCTCTTGCATCAACACTGCACCATGACCTTGAAGGAAAGCATCACAGAAGACCTCGAACGGTTTGGATTCATCAGGAGGAGTCAAAACTGGAGAAGTGACTAACTTCTCTTTGAGGGTGTTGAAAGCGATGTCACATTCAGGCGACCAGACATACTTCACATGCTTCTGGAGGAGGTTGGAAAGAGGCTTCGCGATCTTAGAGAAGTTCTCAACAAACCTTAGACAATAGCTTGCGAGCCCAAGGAAGCTGTGGAGTTGCTTCATGTTCTGAGGCGGTTCCCAATTCACAATTGCAGACACCTTCTCAGGATTAACAGCTATGCCCTTGGCGGAGATGATATGACCAAGGTAGAGAACCTCATCAAGGCAAAACTCGCACTTTGAAAACTTCACATAGAACTGATGTTCTCTGAGTTTATCTAGCACCAATCTCAAGTGCTTGGCATGATCCTCCTTGTTCTTGGAAAAGACTAGAATGTCATCGAGATAGACCAAGACGAAGTCATTTGTGTAGGCGTTGAAGATGAAGTTCATCATACGAGAGAATGTTGGAGGTGCATTGACGAGGCCGAAAGACATGACAGTGTATTCACATGAACCATAGCTTGTTCTGAATGCTGTCTTGGGGATATCTTCTTCACGAATGCTAATCTGATGATAGCCCATATGGAGATCAAGCTTGGAGAAAACTTGAGCACCTTTGAGTTGTTCGAAAAGCTCATTGATGTTGGGAAGTGGGTACTTGTTCTTTATGGTCTTCTTGTTCAATGGAAGGTAGTCGACACAAAGTCGGTCCATTCCATCCTTCTTCTTGACAAAAAGAACACCACAACCCCATGGAGAAGAACTTGGTCGGATGAGACCCATACGCTCTTGAATATCAAGTTGTTTCTTCAGCTCCTTCAACTCTTCAGGTCCAAGCTTGTAAGGACGTTTGCAAACAGGTTCCGTGCCAGGCTCAAGATCGATGACGAATTCAACTGGCCGGTGAGGAGGCATTCCTGGGAGCTCTTCTGGAAAGATGTCTTGATATTCACAAACGACTGGAATCTGAGAGATGGCATCCAGCTCGCCCTTCTCGTTGAGAGAAAACAGTCGAATGCTATCATCACGAGCGGCAAAGATGATTACATCCTCAGACGAATGTGTCAGTTGAATCTGCCTGGTAGCACAATCAAGCTGAGCCTTGTAGGTTGTAGGATCTAGAAGTAGATGTGTCTAGAGGGGGGGGGGTGATTAGACACTTAGTGCTAAAGTTGCAATTTTTAAGCTTTTTTGGTTTAAGTGGAGTTTAGGCACAATTTCAATACATATCAAGCAAGCATGCAAAGAGTATATGAGCAGCGGAATGTAAAGCATGCAACTTGCAAGAATGTAAAGGGAAGGGTTTGGAGAGATCAAACGCAATTGGAGACACGGATGTTTTTCCCGTGGTTCGGATAGGTGGTGCTATCCTACATCCACGTTGATGGAGACTTCAACCCACGAAGGGTAACGGTTGTGCGAGTCCACACAGGGCTCCACCCAAGGGCAACGGTTGCGCGAGTCCACACAGGGCTCCACCCACGAAGGGTCCACGAAGAAGCAACCACCCACAAAGGGTCCACGAAGAAGCAACCTTGTCTATCCCACCATGGCCATCGCCCACGAAGGACTTGCCTCACTAGCGGTAGATCTTCACGAAGTAGGCGATCTCCTTGCCCTTACAAACTCCTTGGTTCAACTCCACAATCTTGTCGGAGGCTCCCAAGTGACCACCTAGCCAATCTAGGAGACACCACTCTCCAAGAAGTAACAAATGGTGTGTAGGTAATGAACTCCTTGCTCTTGTGCTTCAAATGATAGTCTCCCCAACACTCAACTCTCTCTCATAGGATTTGAATTTGGTGGAAAGAAGATTTGAGTGGAAAGCAACTTGGGAAGGCTAGAGATCAAGATTCATATGGTAGGAATGGAATGTCTTGGTCTCAACACATGAGTAGGTGGTTCTCTCTCAGAACATATGAGTTGGAATGATGTGATGTGTTCTGATGGCTCTCTCTTCGAATGAAGAGGAGGTGGAGGGGTATATATAGCCTCCACACAAAATCCAACCGTTACATACAGTTTTCCAATCTCGGTGGGACCGAATCAATAAACTCGGTCAGACCAAAAATGTAAACCTAGTGACCGTTAGTGATTTTTGGTGGGAATGACTAGCAACTCGGTGGACCGATGTGCTAGGGTTAGGGTAAATCCAAAACTCGGTTTGACCGATTACTCAAACTCGGTGGGACCGATTTGGGTAATAAGTGAAACTGAGATTTGGTTCAAGCAAACTCGGTGGGACCGATTGCATATCTCGGTGGGACCGAGAATATTGCAATGGGTAACAGAGAGTTTGCAAGCCCATCTCGGTGAGACCGAGATCCCATCGGTGAGACCGAACTGATTAGGGTTTGGCAGTGGCTTATGACAAGTGAAACTCGGTGGCGCCGGATAGGAAGAATCGGTAGGACCGAGTTTGGCTTAGGGTTTAGGTCATATGTGGAAGTGGGAAAGTAGCTGAGGATTTTGGAGCATATCATTAAGCACATGAAGCAAGAGGCTCATTAAGCAACACCTCATCCCTCCTTGATAGTATTGGCTTTTCCTATGGACTCATTGTGATCTTGGATCACTAAAATGTAAAAGTGAAGAGTCTTGAGCTCGAAGCTTTATCCAATCCCTTGTCCTTAGCTTCTTGAAGGAGTTCCCACAACCTTTAGCCCATGCCACTCCATTGTTGAACTTATCTGAAACATGCTAGATAGAAGTGTTAGTCCAACAAGAGATATGTTGTCATCAATTATCAAAACCACCTAGGGAGCACTTGTGCTTTCAATCTCCCCCTTTTTGGTAATTGATGGCAACATACATCAAAGCTTTAGATAAAGATATAAAGAACAGCAAGTAAAGCTTTGGAAGAACATGTAGCAAGCATAGGCTCGCCCTGCATGTAATCACTCATGTAAATATGAAATATAGAGGCATGTGAGAGCATAGTCATGACAGAGTAGGCAATGTCTTACATGTATCTTGGCCATATGCATCAGAGCAAAAGATTATCAAGGAAAATACCTTCATGCTCATGAGTCCTTGCAAACAGTATGTACATAAGCAAGAACTCCTCATACTCATGATTTTGATGCATATACTTACCTTGTGGTCTCGAGTTGGCTTAGGATGGAATGAACCTGCACAAACAAGGTTAGATAACACAGGTACGTCCACTAGCCAGAGCAAACAAAAGAAACCACAAGAATGCCAAGACTGGGATGACATGTAGAGAGTGAGTACAAGGTACCACATTAGATTCAACATGTCCCCAAGAATAAAGATATGCAATGAATTTGGCTGATTTCTTTTCCCTTAGGTGTCTTGCTCCCCCTGAATCTTACATGGGATATTGGGAGAAGATAGGAAACAGAAAATCAGAGCTGAAGGATATGAACAGAATTAATTCAAATGAGTTCATATGAACATGTCTTTCCCCCAAAAAGACATGTGGCATCTCTCCTCTTGAACATCAAGCATCTGGGATCCTTGAGTATTTCTCTCCTTGCAAATCTCTCTCTCCCCCTTAACAACATCTGGGATCCTTGAGACTTTCTCTCCCCCTTGAGGTCTCTCTCTCCCCCTTAATACTTTCTGTCTTGTAGGTTTGGTCCTTGAGACTGTTTCTCTCCCTTGATGTGATTTCTCTCTCCTACAAGCTTTGATGTGATCTCTCTCTCCCCCTTTGACATCAATTTCCAAGAAGGTTTTTCCTGGAATCCGCCGAATGGGTTTGGTCCTTGAGATTCAGCACAAAGCAGAGGATAAAATTGTGATGCTTGTGGAGGACAAGATTTATTGAGTGGAGCTGGATCCGAACAAATGTAGAACAAGTGGCAAACTGTTTTTCTGATTGCAAAGTCGATGGCACCGAGTGGCATATTTCGGTGGTACCGAAAAGATTCGGTTGGACCGAAATTCGCAAGTCAGTGAAACCAAGTTTACACAGAGAAAAACACTTGTCACCTCAGCTCACTAGGCAAGTAAGATCTCACAAAGATTTGCAAAGAATTAGCTGAAGGATTTGCAAGGAATTTGATGCAGAAATATGCAGAACAAGAACAAAAAGGAAAAGAGTGAAAGTTTCTAGATGAAGTTTTTTTTGTTTTTTTTTGTGTGAGAGAGAAGGAAACAAATATGCAAGGAATAAATTCAATAACTCAGAAAAGGACACAAGAGAACTTCATCTAGAATTGGGCGGTGACATAGTCACCTATGTTAGAGTATATTGAGTTAGGAGTCAAGTGAGGACACTTGATCATAGGTCATACTCATCGTTTAAGCTCAAAATGGGGTTACCATTTTTCGTTTAAGCATTTTGTTGTATTCACATCTTGTTGAGTTGCTTTGACTCATGTCTTGGAGTAAAGCTTCTCAAAGATGGAATAACATACCTTGGGTAGTGATGTAGTTCTTGCTCATGTAGTTGAACTTGTGCGGGTGCTCAAGGTTGATGTAGTTCATCAAGAGTTGGGAACACCACTTGGAGTTTGAGTTCATCTACCTACATGGGTTAGTTCTTGCAAGGAAGAGCACTTGTGTATCCAAAAATGACAATCATGAAGCTTAATATAGAATTTGTCAAAGGATATGTTTGAATGGTTTTGTGCTTCCTTGTCTTCAACCACTATTGTGTAGAGTCTTGGTCTTGTAGAGATTGCTCAAGATGTGAGTGAGTTGCAATCTCATGGAATTAGATTCAACCAAGCACCTACATGGGTTAGACAACATGCAAGATGCAAATATATCCAAGACATAAGATAGTTATCATAAGAGATACATCATGGATTAGTCATAAGCTCATGTCTTGCATGTATCCAATGGAGTTTCTACTCCAAGTTCGAAGCATCAATGATGTTCAATTCTCCTCTCAACCTGCAAAACACTTTCTCATCAAGTGGTTTAGTGAATATATCCGCTAATTGCTTATCGGTGCGAACATGCTTAAGATTGATGTCACCCTTAGCAACATGATCTCGAATGAAATGATGACGAACTTCAATATGCTTAGTTCGAGAATGTTGTACAGGATTATGACCAATTTTGATAGCACTTTCATTGTCACAAAGCAATGGAACATGTTTCACATAAATCCCATAATCTTTAAGAGTTTGGGTCATCCAAAGTAATTGAGCACAACATGAACCAGCGGCAATGTATTCCGCTTCGGCGGTGGATAAGGATACCGAGTTTTGTTTCTTGGAAGACCAAGACACAAGAGATCTACCAAGAAATTGACAAGTACCCGAAGTGGACTTTCTATCAACCTTGTCTCCGGCATAATCCGAGTCGGAATAGCCAACAAGATCAAAAGAAGACCTCTTAGGATACCAAATGCCAAAATTTGGTGTATGGATTAAATATCTCACTATCCTTTTCACAGCCTTAAGATGACAATCTTTAGGAGCAGCTTGATATCGTGCACACATGCATACACTTAGCATAATATCGGGACGTGAAGCACATAGGTATAACAATGAACCAATCATAGAGCGATAAACCTTTTGATCAACAGGTTCACCATCTTTGGTCAAATCATTATGTCCACTAGTAGGCATGGGTGTAGACATACCTTTGCATTCTTGCATATTGAACTTCTTGAATAAGTCCTTGGTGTACTTTGTTTGAGAGATAAATGTACCTTCCTTAGTTTGCTTGATTTGCAACCCAAGAAAGAATTTGAGTTCACTCATCATAGACATCTCAAACTTCTCTGACATTAGCTTTCCAAACTTTTCACTAAAGAGAGGGTTAGTTGAACCAAATATGATGTCATCAACATAAATTTGGCATACAAATAGTTCTCCATTAACCCTTTTAGTAAAAAGAGTAGAGTCAATTTTACCAATTTCAAAACCACTTGTAGTAAGGAACTTGGTCAAGCATTTATACCATGCTCTAGGAGCTTGTTTAAGACCATAAAGTGCTTTGTGAAGTTTGTAAACATGATTTGGTTTCTTAGGATTGACAAAGCCGGGAGGTTGTTTGACATAAACTTCCTCCTCTATTTCTCCATTTAGAAAAGCACTTTTAATGTCCATTTGGTACAAGGTGATATTATGGTGATTAGCATAGGCAAGTAAGATGCGAATGGACTCAAGTCTAGCAACGGGAGCATACGTCTCACCATAGTCCATACCTTCGACTTGTGTGTATCCTTGGGCGACGAGACGTGCTTTGTTGCGGATCACTTGTCCATCTTCATCTTGCTTGTTGCGAAACACCCATTTGGTACCAATGATGTTGTGGTTGTTGTCGGGCTTCTCAACCAATGTCTGAACTTGGTTTCTCTCAAAATTATGTAGCTCTTCATGCATAGCATTTATCCAATCCGGATCTTCCAATGCTTCTTCAACCTTCATCGGTTCAATGCTAGAGATGAATGAATAGTTTTCACAAAAGTTAGCTAAACGAGTTTTTGAGCGAGTGATTCTCCCGGTTTGTATATCATTGAGGATTTGCTCGACGGGATGATCTTTGGCAATTCTTGCTCGAACTCGTGAGAGCTTTTGCTTGGGTCTTCGTTGAACATCTTCTTCATCTTGTTCTTCTTCTTGGCCTTCTTCATTGTTGATGTCGTCGTTCTCTTGTCGTGGTGGAGAAGGAGGTTGTTGATGTTCATCTTGACGTACTTCCTCGTTTTCTTCATCTTGGTGTGTCCCACTTGTGGATGCTTCCGTGTCGATTCTTGGTTCACCTTGTCGTGAAGTAGAAGCTTCCACTTGGACAGATGAAGACTCTCCTTCACCTCTGTTGGACGAATTTTGCCAATGGACAAGTCTTGAATTGCTTCTGAAGGGTCTTTGTCTCCTACATCAATTGGCAATTGCTCTACTTGCGAGCCATTAGATTCATCAAACTTCACATCTACCGTCTCTTCAACCTTTCGGGTGGAATTGTTGTAGACACGGTAAGTGTGAGAGTTTGATCCATAACCAAGTAGAAAACCTTCATGAGATTTAGGAGCAAACTTTGAACGACGATGCTTATCAAGAATGTAGCACTTTGAGCTGAATACTCGAAAGTATCCAACTTGAGGCTTGTTACCGGTGAGGAGCTCGTATGCCGTCTTGCCGAGTAGCTTGTGAAGATATAAGCGATTTGTTGCGTAAGCTGTCTCAACCGCTTCTGCCCAAAAGTGCTTTGGCGTCTTGTATTCATCAAGCATCATTCTTGCCATTTCGATGAGCGTCCGGTTCTTCCTCTCAACAACTCCATTTTGTTGAGGTGTGTATGTAGCCGAGAACTCGTGTGAAATCCCTTCTTCGTCAAGAAAGGTGTCCACATTTGCGTTCTTGAACTCCGTTCCGTTGTCACTCCGAACCTTCTTGATCTTCACATCAAACTGATTTTGGGCTTTCCTAGCGAAGTTTCTGAAGATCTTCTGGACCTGCGACTTGTCATTAAGAAAGAACACCCACGTAAATCTTGAAAAATCATCAACTATAAGTAGACCAAAAGAATTTCCACCGAGACTCTTGTAGTCATTGGGACCACAAAGATCCATGTGAAGCAGCTCGAGTGGCCTCCTTGTGGTCATGATGTTCTTCACGGGATGTCTTCCTCCAACCTATTTACCTGCTTGACAAGCACTGCAAAGTCTATCCTTATCAAATATGACATCGTTAACTCCAAGGATATGATTTCCTTTAATAAGCTTGTCAAGGTTTCTCATGCCAACGTGACCTAGTCGTCTATGCCACAACCAACCTTTTGAGGATTTAGCAACAAAGCAAGTTTTAGGTTGTGCCTTTTTAGAGAAATCGACAATGTAAAGATCACCTCTACGCATACCCGTAAAGACCATTTTATGATTGTCTCGACGAAATACTTGGCAATCTACCTCAGTAAATAGGACATTCAAACCGAAATCAGCAAGTCTAGATACTGAAAGTAAGTTGTAGCCAAGAGATTCAACGAGCATGACATTTTGAATGGAACTATCATGTGAGATGGCCACCTTACCAAGGCCAACCACTTTACCCTTTGAATTATCACCAAAGGTGACATATTTTCGAGGGCCGTTGTTTTCAGCAAGCTCACGAAACATCTCTTCATCTCCGGTCATATGATCAGTGCATCCACTATCAAGAACCCATTCCTTTCCTCCTGATTCATATCCCCGAAGATTTGCCATAAGACCAAAATGTCTCATTGCATCATCAAGATCGGAGTCACTATCATCATCATCATCATCATAATATTCATGTTCATCATGACTTGTGACTCATCATTTCCTAGAGAGGGTAATTCATTAGATAAATGATCAAAGTGGTTACTTTTATGAATTCTTATAGCTTTGAGTATGATATCATTAATGATTCCAACATCTCCTTTAGCATGCTTAAGATTGGCAAGTTCAAGAAGACATTTACCAAAACTAGGATCACTAGAGTTCATCTTACTCAAGGCAATAGATTTATGGAGAATTTCATCCAAAGTTTTCAAGGAATTATTGGGAAACCGTTCCTCAAGAAATTTCCATATAGCATAGGCGCAATTTTGAGTAGGCAAACTAGCAATCAAATCTTTGGGCAATCCTCTAATGATGAGCTCAATAGTTCTAAGATTGCGAATCATGTCAATATCTTCATCTAGGGTAGGATGCAAGGGATCAATATGGGGAGCACAAGGGCTAGAAATATACTTGTTCAAATGATATTGATTGAAGATTACAAGCATTTCATTTTTCCACTCATGAAAATACTTTCCATCAAGAATAGGCACTCTATGTCTAAGACTCCCTAGAGTAGACACATCCATCTTCCTCCAATGGTGATTAAACCAAGGCAATGGAGACCAAAGCTCTGATACCACTTGTAGGATCTAGAAGTAGATGTGTCTAGAGGGGGGGTTGATTAGACACTTAGTGCTAAAGTTGCAATTTTTAAGCTTTTTTGGTTTAAGTGGAGTTTAGGCACAATTTCAATACATATCAAGCAAGCATGCAAAGAGTATATGAGCAGCGGAATGTAAAGCATGCAACTTGCAAGAATGTAAAGGGAAGGGTTTGGAGAGATCAAACGCAATTGGAGACACGGATGTTTTTCCCGTGGTTCGGATAGGTGGTGCTATCCTACATCCACGTTGATGGAGACTTCAACCCACGAAGGGTAACGGTTGTGCGAGTCCACACAGGGCTCCACCCAAGGGCAACGGTTGCGCGAGTCCACACAGGGCTCCACCCACGAAGGGTCCACGAAGAAGCAACCACCCACAAAGGGTCCACGAAGAAGCAACCTTGTCTATCCCACCATGGCCATCGCCCACGAAGGACTTGCCTCACTAGCGGTAGATCTTCACGAAGTAGGCGATCTCCTTGCCCTTACAAACTCCTTGGTTCAACTCCACAATCTTGTCGGAGGCTCCCAAGTGACACCTAGCCAATCTAGGAGACACCACTCTCCAAGAAGTAACAAATGGTGTGTAGGTAATGAACTCCTTGCTCTTGTGCTTCAAATGATAGTCTCCCCAACACTCAACTCTCTCTCATAGGATTTGAATTTGGTGGAAAGAAGATTTGAGTGGAAAGCAACTTGGGAAGGCTAGAGATCAAGATTCATATGGTAGGAATGGAATGTCTTGGTCTCAACACATGAGTAGGTGGTTCTCTCTCAGAACATATGAGTTGGAATGATGTGTGCGTTCTGATGGATCTCTCTTCGAATGAGAAAGAGGTGGAGGGGTATATATAGCCTCCACACAAAATCCAACCGTTACATAGTTTTCCAATCTCGGTGGGACCGAATCAATAAACTCGGTCGGACCGAAAATGTAAACCTAGTGACCGTTAGTGATTTCGGTGGGACCGACTGGATCAACTCGGTGGGACCGATGTGCTAGGGTTAGGGTAAATCCAAAACTCGGTTTGACCGATTACTCAAACTCGGTGGGACCGATTTGGGTAATAAGTGAAACTGAGATTTGTTCAAGCAAACTCGGTGGGACCGATTGCATATCTCGGTGGGACCGAGAATATTGCAATGGGTAACAGAGAGTTTGCAAGCCCATCTCGGTGAGACCGAGATCCCATCGGTGAGACCGAACTGATTAGGGTTTGGCAGTGGCTTATGACAAGTGAAACTCGGTGGCGCCGGATAGGAAGAATCGGTAGGACCGAGTTTGGCTTAGGGTTTAGGTCATATGTGGAAGTGGGAAAGTAGCTGAGGATTTTGGAGCATATCATTAAGCACATGAAGCAAGAGGCTCATTAAGCAACACCTCATCCCTCGTTGATAGTATTGGCTTTTCCTATGGACTCAATGTGATCTTGGATCACTAAAATGTAAAAGTGAAGAGTCTTGAGCTTGAAGCTTTAGCCAATCCCTTGTCTTTAGCATCTTGAAGGAGTTCCCACAACCTTTAGTCCATGCCACTCCATTGTTGAACTTATCTGAAACATGCTAGATAGAAGTGTTAGTCCAACAAGAGATATGTTGTCATCAATTATCAAAACCACCTAGGGAGAACTTGTGCTTTCATAGGTCCAGTCGACCCATCTCATGTCACAGACGATTGGCTTCTTATCTAGCAAAACAGTCTCATAGAAATCCTGCTGCTCCTTGGTGTGAAACCTGTAGTCAACTGCTGTCCTTCTCCTTGAAGCATACGGGTCTGCTTCTCTCCACTTCCTCAGCCCTGAATCTCTCCTGAGCTTCATGTCCTCAGCCACAGGATGAGCATCGTTGTGGTCTGGGATCTTGGGCTTTAGCTTCCTTAGGACATTCTCTTCCTCTTCTTCAGCAACAGTCTCAGGCACTAGGGCCTGGTTCTTCTCAGCTGCAGGGATGCTTCTTGTGTTACTCTTTGGCTTTGGCTTTGGAGCTGGCTTGGCCTTGGAAGCAGCTCCCCCTGATTTTATGGCATCTCCCATTAGCTTGGGTGCCTTGGGCGCTGGTGCAGCTACTACTTCTTCTTCTTCCTCTTCCATGATGGAAGCTTTGCCAAGCACTCTAGCCACAGTCTTCTTCACCCTTTCCTTTCTTTTCTTGCTCTCAGCTGCAACTGGCTCTATGGGCTTCTCAGTTGACATTCTGGCCTTTGACATTGGCTGCTTGCTTGCTGGCCTTTTGATTTTCAGGCCTGGCTTAGTGCCTTGAGCTGGCTCAACTCTCTTGGAAGTGGCCTCTTCCTCTGCCACATAGTCTTCATCTTCGGAATCAGAAGTCCTCTTCTTTCTCTGTCTCGTGGCAGCCTTTGGCAAATTGCTAGGAGTGCTCCTGCTGCCTTCATCAGAAGAGCTGGAGGGACTAGTGCCCTCACTCATGTGCACATGTTGCTCTGACATATTTTGGCTATCACTTTGATCAGACATGTTGTAAACTGACTGCTGACCCTGTGAATAGTTTATAGATGAGGTAGAAAGGATGAGCATCACAAAATGCAGAGATTTTTGCAAAAAGAATGATCCAAAAACTTAGTTTTAGTTTCCTACTGAAATCATCTCGGATCTACTGATTTTTAAACTCGGTGATACCGAAGCAGTTTTGGCACCTGAACTGGTGAACTCGGTTGGACCGAGTCACAGTTCGGTGGCACCGAGACTGCTAGGGTTTCACAGAGTTCCAAAATCGGTAACACCGATAAGTAATTCTCGGTCAGACCGAGTCTCACTTGTGCAATGGCATAAGCCACATCGGTGGGACCGAGTTTTTCAACTCGGTGGGTCCGAGATGGTTTCGGCGGAAACCTAAACCTAGAATTTTCGAATCAAACCTAATCTATGGGCGTTTTGACTGGATAGAAGTTTATCAAACGTGGCTAGAATCAATATGATCACAATGTGCTAGGAATCAGATTGAGGAATAGCACAAAGATCAAGTCCATACCCTAGTTCGGCGGGGACTTACTACGGCGCCAACGGCGGGGCAGAATTC